>NC_090727.1:409118-429118 GCF_036898095.1 Palaemon carinicauda
CTCTTTTATGCTTAAAGTTTAGGTTCCCTTACGCTCAGGTGTCGTTAAGACCACACTTACCAAATATGCCGGTATAAAATTTTACAACAGCAGGATTTTTTATATATGATCTCTCTCTCTCTCTCTCTCTCTCTCTCTCTCTCTCTCTCTCTCTCTCTCTCTCTCTCTCTCTCTCTCTCTCTCTCTCTCTCTCTCTCTCTCTCTCTCTCTCTCTCTCTCTCTCTCTCTCTCTCTCTCTCTCTCCATAGTTTTATATAACGTTTGGGAAAGAGTCAGAATTTTCTTTTGGGAATAAAATGTAAAAGAGAAATTTCCTCAAAAATGAAAAGGAAAGCAAAATTGCATGGAAATACTTTGGTATTGGTAGAAGTGTTGGGCCGTTAAGGAAAGTCATCGTCGGAACTCGCTTACTCGCTCTCAAAATTATGACCATTAGCTAAAATTTATGATCAAAATTATGGCTCAACCATAACTAACTATAGAGTTTCACCAAGTAATCGATACAATAAGCAATATTATGAAACGTACACTAGGCTACCGTATATTAAGATACCGAAATAATTTAATGATTAGGCTATAGCACTTCTTCCCCACCCAACACTCGAGTCACAGTTAAGTGAGAAATATATCTTTCTTCTTATTTCAACCTACTAAGAAAAGAAGTGCCAACAATTATACTATTTCCTTGTTTTTCCTACAAAATCTTGTTAATAATTCGAGAGCCGTAATCACTCTATAACAACTACAGATCAGAATCTGAATTCAAACATTTGCAAGCGCTCAGTAAGAGTTTGGGTCACGTTCGGTCAAAGGTCCCGGCGGTCAAGAGGTACTCAAAAGCAAGTTGCAAAGGGATACGTATTCCACTTATCAGCCAGTTGAACACTTGCTTAAACTCAGATCTGATTCCTTTAGAATTAATATATACTTTGAGAGGAATAAAGAGTTTAATGGCATCTTTCTCCCGTGATTAATGATAGAATACATCCTATTTGACAACAGGCGAAGCTCATTATACAAAATTACAATTACCGAAAGCGGTCCCATTCAGTCGTAAATAAACTAAAGGAATCCCAGCCACATTCAATAGGCTTCCTTTTGAACGGTGAGAGAAATATATAAAAGGATAATTGGTTATATCAAATACATAAATATTTGGAGAGAACATATTCAAACTACGTTTAATTATTAGTTCATTCCAAAATTGTAATTTCATTGCGCACTTTCCTTTGTCTCCTTTTGTTGCACAAAATTACTTTTAGTTATTTTCGTAAAACATATGTCTGACCTCGATATATATATATATATATATATATATATATATATATATATATATATATATATATATATATATATATATACATACAGTATGTATATGTATGTATGTATGAGTCATTTTATATTAATGTTTAGAATGACTTTTGAAAAAAAAAAAAGGACATTAATTAGAGTAGGGTTTTAGGAACAAAAGACTTTACTGATCTTCAGATATGCACTTCAAGTGAGTTTTTTTTAATTACCTCCGCCAAGCGGCGGAGGTTATGTTTTCGGTTCGGTTTGTTTGTTTGTTTGTTTGTTTGTTTGTTTCTCTGTTTGTCTGTCTGTCTGTGGACAACGTAGAGGCCACATTTCTACACGGAATCACTTCAAACTTGGCCAAGTAGTTCCCCAATGTGTATGGAAGAACTGATTAAATTTTGGTCAAGGTCACCCCAAGGTCAAGGTCACAGGGGTCACTGGTGTCACTATGACATAAGTGGCCATATCAAGAGACAGAAATAAAGCACTGACTTTTGCATAAGCCAACAGGGAAGTCCTAGTCCAGGCGCAACCCATGGGTGATGTTCAAATTTATAAAGGTCAAAGGTCAAGGTCTTATTGGTGCATTATATCAATGTCATATTAAGTATCAGTGGCAAATGAACAAAGATCACTTGAAGGTCAAAAGTCAAGCAGGTCACTTGAAGGTCAAGGTCACGTGAAGGTCAAGGTCACGTGAAGGTCAAGGTCACCTGAAGGTCAAGGTCACGTGAAGGTCAAGTACATTTGAAGATCAAGGTCACTTGAAGCCAAGGTCATGTGAAGGTCAAGGTCACGTGAAGGTCAAGGTCACTTGAAGGTCACGTGAAGGTCAAGGTCATGTGAAGGTCAAAGTCACATCAATTCATGATTCTAGGACATATGGCGCTCTAGGTCACCTTGGCGGAGGTATGTCCTCTACGAGGACCATGTCCGCGTTCAGGACTTGCTCACTTGTTTTTAAATGCAACATACCGATAAGATTTTATTTATAAAAAAGAATTGTTTAACGGAGTCATTGGAATGGTTAACATTAGTATACGATTGAACTTAAAATAAGCGCTGACCTCAAATAAAAAGCTTTTGGCATAAACATTTTGCGACATGACCATGAAGAAATTGGTTGCAAATGATCTGAGATTGGCAGGTGGCAGTCTGAATGCAAAATTGCTCTCTGATATACGTCACATGCCGCCAGTCACCCTTAGGAAAAGAAATCATTTGTTTGGCTTGTCCCCGAAGGAAATTGAAAATGTTAGCGCCTCCGCCTGTCGCCTCTGATTATTTATTTCACTCTCTTGAGAAATGAGGCATAAAAATATAACTCATATAATTATGTGCGTGTATAAATATGCATATATATATATATATATATATATATATATATATATATATATATATATATATATAAGCACATATATGAGTGATAGTTTCATGCATGTATATACACATACAAACATATATATATATATATATATATATATATATATATATATATATATATATATATATATATATATATATATATATGTATATATATATATGTATATATATATATATATATATATATATATATATATATATATATATATACATATATATATATATATGTTTGTATGTGTATATACATGCATGAAACTATCACTCATATATGTGCTATATATATATATATATATATATATATATATATATATATATATATATATATATATATATATATATATATATTATATCTCTGTGTTGGGTTAAAAAGAAATGAAATGGCAATGTAGTTGCAACTTTATGGTATAAAGGATAAATTCATGGGAACTACTATATTTAAACGTGAGAATGACCGATTTGGAGTAGAACTGAGTCTGGGGAAAGATTCCGTCACCTATTTGGAACTTATTATTAAAAGCACTATAGATTTATATGAAAAAAATGACATGAAAAATATTATTTATCTCTTCTGTATAGAATGTGGAATACTTTTAATAGGTGATGCAGTTCTATTAGGGATAGTGAAGAAATGCTGCAGGGCTGGTAGAATATTTAAAGAAAGTTTAAAGTAAATGCTTGGAAGGTTATCAGGGTAAATGGGAATTTAGCGATGGACTAATGAATATTAATATGGATGGCGAGAGAATGAGAGCTCTGTATTTGGGAATAAAAACAGCTGATTGTAGTAGTAGTATAAGGTAAGAGAAGGTTAAGATAACACTTGAAAGCAAGAAAGGTAGCAGCAAGTGTGCAGAATATTAGGGAAAGTGTGTTGATCGTTTTCTCTTTTAAAAAGCTGAAGTTTGGATGTTGAATTTAAAGGAAAGAACAAATTTTGAGGGTCATTATATGAACTGTTAACATACCACTTTCTGGATATGGAGAATTGAATGAGTGAAGAATGGGGATTAACATAAAAGTGGTAGAATTTTGTTTATATAAATATATCGTAAAGGGATGGTGTATGATATGCATTGGAGGTCAGGAGTTTGGATAAAGGAAACAAGGAAAAAAGAATATCTTCGAAGTGATTGCTTAGTGAATCATCTATCAGCAAAATAAAATCTACGTCAAAACTATTCCACTTTATCTCCTCCCGAGGAATAGATAAGATTTTAATATTAGGATGAACTTATAGTTGCGTAATAACGTCCTATCTCTGCTTTCTCAAATACTTTATGATGTCATTTAAAGTATTTCATATTTAAAACTGTTAGTTGAAAATTTATAACAATAACGCCATGCTAAAGTAACTCTAAATTTTTCCAAATTTTTCTGAAGTCGCATCTAAAATTATCCGCATTGCAGAGCACAAAGAGATCATGTTCGATTCATTCTAATGATTATGGTTGAAATGCAACATTCTTGGCTTTTTGTAAGTCTTACATAAGACGTTCGCCTTTGGTATGCTGTGTGTGTGGGGCATGGCACTCGCCAACTGGTAAAAAGCGGCTCTCCTACCGGAATAACAATGTGCAATGTTTCCCGTTTTGAATATTTAGAATGAACTTGGATGTTGAGTGCGAATAAAATTCACACTGACAAATAAGTCCATCTGAGTTATTATGTGACGTAAGAAGTTATGAAATGGTGAAAAAACATGCTTTTGAGTAGTTGTAAAAAAGGTTAGGGAGGATGACATCTTGGACACGAATATCTTGTGAGGGCTTTGTAAAAAAAAAGAATAAATGAAGGATGATACGTTAGTGAAAAAGAGGCTTTACAATTCAGAGGAACTGTGAGGAAAGGGTTGAATATCCAGAGTGCGGGGAAAGGTAGACGTCACAACTTTAATGAGACAATGCTAGCAAACGTAGGAGTGTTTGATGTGCTGCTGATGGGCCTTTTATGTATTATTATATAACGGTTGATATTGTAGAGACATTTTACATAAAGGTTTCATCCATTGATATGAATGTGGCAATGTCTTCGTTGGTTTTTCTAATTGGAGTCACCTCGGTTAGTGTACGGGATTAGATAGGCATGTATCTCTCTCTCTTAGCGGTCTAAATGGCTACATCTACTATGTTTATGTAAATAAGTGCAAACATATAACTTTTGGCGAAGAATATAGTGTTGTATTTAACAACGCAGTAACCTTCAAACATGTATTTCAGCTGAACTATGATTTAGCTATCAAGTTTTCATTAAAAGAGTGCTCCTTGGTCCGTATATTTTTATATTTGCATGAAATAGTGAAATAATTATTTTCCTCTTATGTAGCATTCTTACAGTTTTCAATGCTTTTTCTATTTTATGGGATGTAAATACAGATTAATGAAATAAAATAAAAATTATTAGATATTAACTTCACCAGCTGATGGCCGTATTTTACTCCCCTCCGCAGAAAGGAAAATTATTCTTGGTGGTGTTTAGACATTCTCTCGTCTTGTATTACATGGAAAATATATAACTGTGTACAATTACGGAGTTAAAGATTTTGTATTGATGATACAAATTCTTTAAGGCTTTACTAATCTGGATTACACGTTTTTCTGTTACTCATAGATGCGTTCCCTTTTTAATGTGCTTAACACGAGACTTTCAAATGAGTTGCATTTCTGGAAAACATTAAAATCTACATATTGAATTAAATTTGCCACGATATATGTCCTTATGATTTTAATCTTCTTGTGTGTAGAGGAGGGGGTAATGCAGTTTGTAAAATATTATGTTCCGTTATCATAACTTTTACATATAACAATTAAGGATTAGGGTCCATAGCGTGAATTAAAAGTTAATCTACAAATTATCAATTCACCCCGAGTTTAGAAAAAAATATATAAATATGCGAAGAGACATAGTCAGTTGAAAAAATATTACAGAATTTGATACAAAGTAGATGAATACTTTGTATCCTTTATAGGTTTAAAGGCGGACGATAAGTAGTAAAAATTTGTGTTAATGAAACAAGTCAAAGTAGAAACAAACGTCTGTAATTCAAATGATGTCCTTCCGGTCTACTCGAAAGATACAGAAGCGGAAAGAGATGCATATGGAGATCACACCAGTTCATATCAGTTTGTAGGAATGTCCTTTAACAATTTAATGTTAATAGAATTATTTCCTATTTTTATATTTTTTAAACGTAGATAATTTTATACTTTCTAGCTTTATACTTTAGAATTTATTAGTAAATCCTGAAAGATAATCAAACTTCATCGATTAGGGCAAAACAGCATTGAGAGAAAAAATAATAATAACCTTAAAGTGCAAATAATATAGGGTTTTTAGCTCCAAAAGAAATCATATACTATGACGTCTGAATATCGAGTTAGATTCCAAGCGCCTTAGTTCATTGTGAACGCTTAGCATCCCTTCATTTCAGTCTCGTTCTGCTTAGATACAATGACACATCAGTGGGTCCTCAAACGGCTGCTCGGTCATCTCGGGTGCCAGGGCTCATATCTTTACGGTAGTGGTTATCATGTAACAAATGATTTCTGGTTTTGGACGCTTCCCAAGATTCTGTGCCAAGGCCTTCCTGGGTTAAAGTTCTGTTGCCTGAGGTTACACCCACACATTATATTCTTTACTTCTAATGTTTATTATTTTACCATCGCTATTATCACTCCTTTGGCTCTGTCAACTTACTTCTGTAATATTATTATTATTATTATTATTATTATTATTATTTGCTAAGCTGCAACCCTAGCTGGAAAAGCAGGATGCTTTAAGCCCACGGGCTCCAACAGGAAAAATAGCCCAGCGAGGAAAAGAAACAAGGAAAAAAACAAATATTTCAAGTACAGTAACATTAAAATATTGATATAAACTATAAAAACTTTAACAAAACAAGAGGAAGAAAAATAAGAATAGTGTGCCCGAGTGTACCCTCAAGCAAGAGGGTAACTATTTAAATCTTAAGTGATTCATATGTTGCTTCCAACCTTCCGTTCTCATTCCATCTTTAACTCGGAAGCTGACCAGATGAGCTCATCTAAATGTCTGAAGCTCCCTGGTGGTGTCATATTCAGGTCACAGATGCTGTATCGACTTTGGAGAGAGACTGTTTTATATGGTCATGGAAGTTTATCTTCAAATAATAATATTTATGATTTTGTTTATTAAGAGAATCTTGTGCGTCCTTTTTGTCTTTTATAATTTAATGCAACACCAAAGAATAGAAATATCCAAGACTTCGTAAATTTAAGAAATATTTGAAAAAAAATCAGTTGTGAAATATTCGGAAAGATATATTTATCGTTCATATGACTATTATTCCTATCTGATTAATTGTAAAAGTTGATAAGTTAATATTTATAAAGAAAAAAAAAACTTGTATATTCTCAGTTCTCTATTAGTTTGTTATGAACCACGAGTATTTGGTATATCTTAATGCTAAGTAAAAAAAAAATGACACCGATCTATAGAAATAATGACATTTAATCCAATTGCACCATTAATATATTTTCCCGGATCTTGTATTAAAAAAAGATATTTATTGTATTTGAATTTTTATCTTATATTTCAACATTAATTTGTGCGATTATGAGATTGCTGAAAGTGTTGTTGATGCTCATTTTTGTTTCTGTAATACTTTGATATAAAATTAGCTGACCTCTGAATTGTCAATAGGTACTGAGCGTGAAGGTATTTATTGTTTGAAGTAAATTATGTGGGATTTTTTAATGGAGGGATTAATTTCACAGCATCACATTTCCTGAGTTAATTGAGTAAATACTGAGTCAGCGTGATAATATTTATTTCGATACAGTAATGTTTATAGACTTCTGGTCACTGATTATATCAGTATGCGTGATTAATTTCTCTGCCCTCATTTGAACAGTCGATGGCAATTTATAATCGCTACAAATTGTTTCCTTTACAGAGTTAATCGTGACAGTACAGTAAGTAAGTTTTAGAAAACGTTAATTTCATATACAGTAGATATTATGTACATTTTGTCCGATTTCTTCGAATACCATGTCAATAAATTGAAATTTTTTGCTTACATTTAATACTAGAAAAAGGCCTCTATCAATTTCCATTTTAGTTTTGAAGGAAAAAAAGGTGGACAGATAGAAACTAATGCATTATTTAAATTCTAATGCAAAGTTGAGATTAATTTAACTTTTGACAAAGAGCGAAGTAAATTCGTTGAATATCCTTACTACATCATATAGGTACACATACAGTGACTCGAAGTAAAAAGGAAAAAAGTGTTTAACTCAATCTATGTTTTCCTTTGATGCTATTGATCACATGAAATACACAAGCGCACAGATCAGTTGTTAACAATGGTATTTATTCAGATGAATAGTTTTTCACTCAAATCATGAGCGCCTCTACTCTCTCTCTCTCTCTCTCTCTCTCTCTCTCTCTCTCTCTCTCTCTCTCTCTCTCTCTCTCTCTCTCTTGTGCTGCATGGGGATTAAGAAAAGAAGTAAAGTAAGGCGAATGTAGACGGGAGAGGAGATTAAGAGAATGAAAGGTGAGAGTAAGATAATGTCAAATACTTGGGGAGAGACATATGAATATTAAGGAATAAAGGATATATGCAAAGGAGAGTGTGCATTGGGTGAGAAGAGGGTAAGGGATCGCATTCTGAAGGGTAAGACTTTCACGATGGTATGATAAACCCCAAAAGACAAAAGGCGAGAGTACGCTAGTAATATGTGACCTTCATATATCAAGAATATTAATATTTTATATCAATAAGGCCTAAATGTATCTCTAGTCTTCTCGATGGTAAAGACAAAAGGTGTCCGTACGCTGACTAGGCATTTTTGCATAGAAAAGCTTCTGTAAAATAGATTTGAATATTTCTCTGACACTTAATCGTTTTTGGAAACCCATTGAGTCCCTTCCGTGTAATACTGATGCTTTGAAAGTGAAAGATGTCTTTTATATACAATTGTATTTCGTGGCCGTATTTAGATTTTCCATAAACATTGGGGGCACAAGGATCGTAGCAAGTGTGGAAACCTCTGATTACAAGGTGCTTAGGTACAGAGGGAAAACTAGAAATAAATCAATATTTTCCTTGTAAACAATTGCTCTACGCGTTTGAGCATTTCAAGGGAAACTTTAATTTTGTTGAACACATTTACTCGAGTCATTTGGCGTTTAGGTCAGAGCTTTATTTATAGTATATTGACGTTTATTTCGAGGTAAAAACTGAAATTGTTAAGGAATATCACCTTAGGTGATTCAACGAATATTGATTTAATATTTTTCCATGATATATATATATATATATATATATATATATATATATATATATATGTATATATATATATATATATATATATATATATATATATATATATATATATATATATATATATATATATATATATATATATATATATATATATATATATATATATATATATATATATATATATATATATATATATATATATATATATATATATTTCGCGCTGCATTATCTTACATATGTTGCTAATGTATAGTAATGATACAAAGGCAATGTAGTCTATTGTTAATCCAGCCACTAATAGCTGAGCCTATTTCCGTCGTTTATGACGGATTGTATGGGCCTACTCTAGTCTGTAAAATACTTATATCAACTTTTTATTTGCATCACATTACATAATTTTTGTTATATTGTGCTTATTACCGTATCAATGTCAATAGAATACTTTTGGTTATTACTTTAAAATTATTTTCTTTCCAGGTAAATGAAAGATTTGCATGAATATAACTACGGAAGGTAAGGACAAGTTGAGATATGGTCGTTTTAGTTTTGAAGGATTGTTATGCGTTTATTTGATGGTTTGAGATGTTTTTTAGTATATTGTCCATTGGGTCAATTCAGTGAAGTTGACATTTCTTATTCATTCTCCTGTTAATGGAGTAGTGAACTATAATAAATACCTTTCTTGTATTGTATTCGTTCGTCACTATAAGGATCCGATTAAAAAATGTGAAGTTAAACCATTATGTAGAATATCAGATTGAATATGGGCCTTCACTCTCGCTATTGCCTGGCCTCTAATGCCAATTTGCTCGCTTTGAGAATCGGCATGAACAAAATTTTTAGGGTACAGTTTTTTTATTACTACAAGTATCAGTCTTGCATATTTTAACCATTTGTCTTTTATTTCGATTTCGATTTCCTTAATCATTTATGGATTCTAAACTCATTGTTCTCAATGGTCATAATATTAAATAGTTATAGTAGGAAAAAATTAAAAATCTCCATGGTAATTTGATTGTATACTCTATAGTAAATTACTGTTTTCAAGTTGTAAATAGCTTACTTTATCACCCTTTTAAAACGTATACTTACTTTTACTTTATTTGATGTCCTCATTGAACTAGGATACATTATTTAGCAATGCAGTTAAGGTTTATAGTTTCTGTTTTTTTTCAGTATCTAAAAGAACCATATAGATTATATATTGTATCTAAAAGAACCATATAGATTATATATTTTACAATCCGACTCTGGATGTGTGTATCTCTGATGCCATGATATGAAACCCCGTAGCTAATACTAAGTAAAAGATTGCCACTAATTTACTTTTTAACTTTTTTTTTATGTCGTGTGGCGTCCGTTCACCTGTCACATCGTATTCCATATCATTATCGGTTTTGATTTGAAAGTAAACAGCTTATCGTGACTGGGATATGTTTTTCCCTAATTATGAATCGTTGCCATATAGATACAGCATTTGACTGACATTGAAGTTTGCCTTCTATATTTGCAATGAACCCCACTTACTCTGATTTAAATGATGGTTGTAACATTGCCAAAATATTGTATGCATTTAGAATGAATGTTTTTCTTATATCATAGAGATAGGTAATTGGGATGAATTTGTACTGGTTCGCCTTATGTCTGCTGGATTACTTCCCCAAAAAAGAAGGTGGTGATCATATACAGTCTTCTTCTTTCTTCTGCTTTGTCGGCATCTTTTCCCACTTTTATGTGGGGCCGATGTTTCTGGCCAGCGTTCTCCATCTACCTCTATCCCACACTTCATCACCGGTTAATCCCTTTGATCGAAGGTCATCCATGATACAGTCCATCCACCTTCGCTTTGATCTCCCTCTCCTTCTTGTTCCCTGTACCTCCATTTCCACCACTCTCCTCCCAATATACTGTTCATCTCTTCTCATGACATGACCATACCACCTCAGTCTACTTTCTTGGATCTTATCTGATAGTTCTCTAACTCCTGTGGTACCTTAATTACAGGGAAGGAGAAGGAGAGGGATACCAAAGCGAAGGTGGATGGACTGTATCAAGGATGACCTTCGATCAAAGAGATTAACCGGTGATGAAGTGTGGGACAGAGGTAGATGGAGAACGCTGGCAAGAAACATCGACCCCACATAAAAGTGGGAAAAGATGCAGACAAAGAAGATTTATATCCGTGTGTATGATGCGCTTTAATCTCTTAGTTATAGGTTCGGGTCATTAAATATAGAAAAGAAAATTTTGATGAGTATCTTTTGCATTTTTTTCATCATCTCTGAAACAACCAATACTGATTTTTTTTTTTTATCTTATAGTAACCAACATTTTTGTTTTTAAATGGCCTCTTTCTTTATCATGAACATATGAATGAAATGAATAAGACTTAAAAAGGAACAAGAAATAAAGTGTTTCTGCCTTTTTGCTCTTTTTGCCAAGCATTTAAAAGCTGTCGCTCTTTCTTTGTACTTATCATTTTGAAAAACGTCAAAGGATGAGAGAGCTATAACCAAAGAGGAGGCCCATTTTTAGTCTGCTAGCTCTCACAAAAGCGCACCTTTGATTTTAGAGGCGTACTGAAAGCTTACGACATATACAAGCATCTTTGATTGGTACTCGCGGGTAAAAAAAGACGAGTAACCATTTACATAAATACTATTTCTAAATGAGGGAGAAAGCAATTATGTTGATAAGAGAGAAATATGGGAAGGTCTGCGATAAGAACCAGTTGAGATTTGTGAAGAATGATAAAGAGAAACGGAGAAGGAAAGAGACCGAGAGATTTGGAGGCAAAGGTTATTTGAAGTGAATTTGCATAACAAGTGACGAAATAGAAGATGGGAAGGGAAGTGTAGAAGGGATTGAGAAAAGAGAGAAAGTGGGCAAGTGATGAAAATAGAAAGGATAATGTGAACTCGGAATTAAAGAGTATAAGTTGTTATATATGGAATTAAATGTGTGTGTGTGCACGATCGCACCTGTATGTGTGTATACGTTTGTTTGTTTGGCCAGTTTACATAAAAAATCGGTTGCCACATTCTATTTAAGAAGAAAATCATAAAAGCTTTAAATGTTTTTTTCTTGTTTTAAAAATATCTTGCAATGTTTAGTAGAGAGGATTTCACACTAGAGCTTCATGTCCTCGAGCATCCAGAAGGAACAATTGAACTCTGTCGGAGATTTCCTCTTTAAGAGCCGAGATTCGCTCGTTTCCCGGAGGGATTTTTTACCCCAGGGCATCATTTCTGTTCTCATTTAGATGAAAATGATAAGTATTCTTCCCCTGGTGTAAAGGCTCACAAGGAAGGTGAAAATATTGTACACAGTCTAAAAAAATTGTTGCGTCATCTGTTTTCCCATTTTTAACTTTTCGGTGCCAATGAATTTGCTTGCGATTCTTATGAAGATTTAAGTTTTAATTTTTCAACCTATGAATTGAAGTTCACCAGGGCACCAGCCACCCGTTGAGATACTACTGCTAGTCAGTTATGGGGTCCTTTGACTGGCCAGACAGTACTACATTGGATCCTTCCCTCTGGTTACAGTTCATTTTCCCTTTGCCTACACATAGACCGAATAGTCTGGCCTATTCTTTACATATTTTCCTCTGCCCTCATACACCTGACGACACTGAGATGACTAAACAATTCCTCTTCACCTAATGGGTTAACTACTGCTCTGTAATTGTTCAGTGGCTACTTTCCTCTTGGTAAGGGTGGAAGAGACTCTTAAGCTATGGTAAGGAGCTCTTCTAGGAGAAGAACACTCCAAAATCAAACCATTGTTCTCTAGTCTTGGGTAATGCCCTAGCCTTTGTACTATGGTCTTCCACTGTCTTGAGTTAGTGGAAGGTACACTCGGGCACACTATTCTGTCTTCTTTCTCTTCCTCTTGTTTTTAAAGTTTTATAGTTTATATAGGAAATGTTTATTTTAATGTTACTGTTTTTAGAATATTCATTTTTCCTTGTTTCCTTTCCTCACTGGGCTATTTTCCCTGTTGGGGCCCTTGGGCTTATAGCATCCTGCTTTTCCAACTAGGGTTGTAGCTTAGCAAGTAATAATAATAATAATAATAATGATAATAATAATAATAATAATTATTGTACATTTTCCATAAAATAGGTCAAGGTATAATGGTTTTGAGACCAAACGAATTTCAGGGGTCAAGCCCATTTCTTCCGACCAACAACAAGGATTAGTTATTAGAAAACAATAATAGCCTAATTAGGGTAATTAAAAACGGCAGTTAGTGATTGCTTAAATTAATCATCATCATAAGTTTATATATGTGTGTATACATTTATATATAAATTATATACACACACACACACACATATATATATATATATATATATATATATATATATATATATATATATATATATATACATACATACATATACCAAAGGCACTTCCCCCAATTTTGGGGGGTAGCCGACATCAACAAGAACAAAACAAAAAAGGGGACCTCTACTCTCTATGTTCCTCCAGCCTAATCAGGGACTCAGCCGAGTTCAGCTGGTACTGCTAGGGTGCCACAGCCCAACCTCCCACATTTCCACCACAGATGAAGCTTCATACTGCTGAGTCCCCTACTGCTGCTACCTCCACGGTCATCTAAGGCACCGGAGGAAGCAGCAGGCCCTACCGGAACTGCGTCACAATCGCTCGCCATTCATTCCTATTTCTAGCACGCTCTCTTGCCTCTCTCACATCTATCCTCCTATCACCCAGAGCTTTCTTCACACCATCCATCCACCCAAACCTTGGCCTTCCTCTTGTACTTCTCCCATCAACTCTTGCATTCATCACCTTCTTTAGCAGACAGCCATTCTCCATTCTCTCAACATGGCCAAACCACCTCAACACATTCATATCCACTCTAGCCGCTAACTCATTTCTTACACCCGTTCTCACCCTCACCACCTCGTTCCTGACCCTATCTACTCGAGATACACCAGCCATACTCCTTAGACACTTCATCTCAAACACATTCAATTTCTGTCTCTCCATCACTTTCATTCTCCACAACTCCGATCCATACATCACAGTTGGTACAATCACTTTCTCATATAGAACTCTCTTTACATTCATGCCCAACCCTCTATTTTTTACTACTCCCTTAACTGCCTCCAACACTTTGCAACCTTCATTCACTCTCTGACGTACATCTGCTTCCACTCCACCATTTGCTGCAACAATATATATTTATGTGTGTGTGTGTGTTTGTGTGTGTGTATGTTATGCATAATGTGGAAAATTGCCTAATCTCCTTATTAGGCAATTGTTTGCACAATGTTGACAATAGGTAAAATTACTTGCTTAATATCCACTTTATGCATGATTTTCAAATTAGGCAAGGGTATTTTGCCTAATGGGAATTGAAGGACGAACCACTGTAACTGGAGTGTTGTTCGAAACTTTGGGTCTGTCACAGAGGTGTTGTGGACAGGGTAAACGAGGAGCAAGGCAGAACTAACCTGGATCTCGTGCCGGTGAGTAAGTGTTGGCACACAGCTGGACTTGCGGTGACTGAACTTCCTGCCTGACTTTCACATTCGACGATATTACGGGGCTGTGTCCAAGTATAGATTATATAAAGACTTTCTATATTTCTTCATCTTTTCTGTTTCAATTTATGCATTATGGCTCAAGCTGCCTTTGAACTTGAGCTGTGTCAAACACTGGAATGCAAGGCCCACCATCCAGAGTGATCAGCAGATACAGGATTTGTTAAGAATTAATTATTATGGAGCCCAGTCTATATTTGACTTTAACCTCAAGAAACGTTATGAAGTCCTGCCTGATGGCAATGCTGACCGACTAATTCCAAGGAGCAATGCTGACCGACTAATTCCAAGGAGAAAAGGTCCAAATGAATATTAATTCAAGTATGTTGCATCTTTAGAAGAAATTTGTTAAAACAGCCCATGAAGCTATTGGCCATTGTGGTGGTAAAAAACAATTGCGGAAGTGAAAAAGAAATGGTCAAACATCACGCAAGAAGTATGATACCTCTACGTTTCATTCTGTGAGCACTGCCTTCAAAAGAAGGCCAGAAAAATTCCAAAGGGTTTGGTAGTAAAACCGGTACGCAGTCATGATATCCTTTCAAGGTGCCAGATAGATCTTATAAATTTTGAAACACTACCTGATGGAGTACATTATGACATTTGTAAATCATTTCAGCCATGTTTGTGTGTTGTGTCCACTTATATCTAAAGAGCAGAAGAGGTCATAGCGAATAATCTAGATATATTTCTGACATTTGGAGCACATGCTACTTTACAGTCCGACAACAGACGGGAGTTTGTCAATGCCATCATCGCCGAGCTTTCAGTGCTATGGCCATTGCTGAAGCTGGTGACTGGACGTCCTGCCAAGAACAGCTCTGTAATATATTTACCGAGGAAGATCTTCAGTCATTTCTGGAAGCAGAGACAGGGGCAGAAGCAGAAGCAGAGGCAGAAGTAGAGAAAGAGGCAGAGGCAGAGACAGAGACAGGGTCAGAGAGAGAAGTAGAGACAAGGGCAGAGGCAGAAGCAGAGACAGGGGCAGAGGCAGAAGCAGAGACAGGGGCAGAAACAGTCGGTACAAATTTCCAGAAGGTCCATGTTTCAGCTAATCTAGGATAATCTAAGACAGCAATACGGATGACAAGATGCGGCAAACACCTGCTTAAGCCCTTATCCATTGCTATGCTGAGGGTCCTGGATGTCGATTGTGGTCCAGCAGATCCTAAAAATCTGTTAATGGTCGTCCTCAACGAACAAGATGGACTATACACTGTAGATTGTCGGGAGGGAATTCCTGGACCAAAATTCACCGCAGCAGATCTACAGTAAGTGCAATCAAACAGCCCCTGATAAGTCTGAAAAGGTTCCTGATATCTGCCTATCTGCCTATCGATTAGAATAGCAACAGCAAGAGCCACTGGTGGGTAAGAATTTATAAAGTGTCAATGTACTACTTAATGTACATCAGGATGATGCAGCTGCCTAACAAAAGAATTTAAATGCAACTCGCGCTGTCACCCGGGCAGATCATGCAAAAATTTCTTACTGGACTCAACTGAACCCTGAGACCTATTGACTTATTTCTCTTTTACAGATATTCCATTTATTATTTTTTTATTTATTCAAATAAATTGGAATTCTTTAAACTGTCTCTACATGAAGCATGTTTTATTCTCTTAACTAACCTCCCGTGGGTTGTCTTTTGGATTAATTTCCATTTCTACACTAAACCATAATATATGTTAAAATTAGGCAGTCGTATTCACATCGGGCAAAATTGAGCTGCGTAGTTTGAACAACGGGCATATTTAGCCTAATGTTAACAAATTGTAAACTTCATGCAAACTGCTCGCTTAATGGGCACATTAGGCAATTGTCTGATTAATGTTCATATTAGGCAATTATCCACATTATGCGTAATATATATATATATATATATATATATATATATATATATATATATATATATATATATATATATATATACTGTATATATATATATATATATATATATATATATATATATATATATATATATATATATACATATATATATATATATATATATATATATATATATATATATATATATATATATATATATATATATATATATATATATATATATATATATATATATATATATATATATATATATATATATTATATATATATATATGTGTGTGTGTGTATGTGAGTGTGTATGTATGTATGTATACATTTATATGAAAAATTGTGTTATATATATATATATATATATATATATATATATGTGTGTGTGTGTGTGTGTGTGTGTGTGTGTGTGTGTGTGTGTGTGTGTGCTATAAGCCACATATAGTAGGGAATTTCGAAACCACTCTGTTAAAAGGGGTGCATCTACCAGGATCAGGATTTGAGCCCTTGCCCCTAAATCGATATGAATTTGAGCAGTCGACGTATCTCTTGATATCCCATTGGATATAGCTTTGAATCGATCAATTGAACTGTAATACTGGTACAGGAGATGCACCCATCATATATGAAATGTTTGGTATGTTATTCTATGGCCCATATTTGAAAGTATAAAAGTTACGTGAACTTGTGACATCTATCATATATATATATATATATATATATATATATATATATATATATATATATGTGTCTGTGTGTGTATTACAGTGCATATATATTGTATCTATATCTTAGATATTTTAATATCTTTTAAAAATGTGTTTTTATTTAAATGTTGTAATGTAAATTCCTCGTCCTGTTGCTGTTGTATGTTGCCTTCCGGACAGTCACGGGCTCTTGCGATTCTGTAGACCGTAATAGCTTCGTCATTGAGGTCAAGGTTTGGAAGAAGGCCAGTGGAAACCCCAGCATCTTTATTTGCACACCATGGGCATGTTCGATGGACTCATTCTCTAACTCAGGGTCAGTTTCGAGACTTTTGAATTAAGGTTGCAGTTTACGATTCTTAAAGATTGGAATGAATACATGATCTGTTGATAGTATTGGGAGCTTGATTTTGCATAAGACAAGGTTATTACTAGACTTAAACTGCATTTGCGATAATTCAAGGTGATCTTATGTCTAAAGACAAGTCCTTTACAGGTCTGCTGGCAGGTAAACACAAAGAAAGATTTTTCTAAAATCATTGTATTTACATTTAGCAAATATCTAACGATTGCCTTCAAGTTTTATTTATTTACACGATAATGATTACAAGTTCGGTCTATTGCTTTCTCTTAACACGCGTATTTCTTCAGTCCTAATACGGTCTTGGTATAAACTCACTGTCTGTATACAAATCTGTCAGTTGATGGAATCCTAATTCATATCTATTTTTATAATGATGAAAAGTGGTGCAGTGTTACAGGATCACTATAAAAAGTGGCATCCAACATAAATTAAAACAGCTGATATTGGTTATCTGGGTGGAATGTTGTCGGGAACTCTAGATGTCGTAAAGCACTGTTTATGAACTTGGTCTCCAGCATACAATGGGACTACTGGAACTTATATTTCTTCTCTAATTTATTCGCTCAGACAAGTTTCCCTCTTGATGATCGAAATACCAATTGCTTGCATTTTGCATAACGAAAATGTTTCAACGCGGATTCTTGCTCTAATTCCCATAATCTACCTCAAAATTCTGGTACAATAGACGATGGTTTGAAATTGTCTCAGTTCTATGAATTATCGTGTTGTTTACATTTTCCTTGCGAACTACCACTCGTATTCTTTTTGCAGTAGTACGTTATTATGATACCAAAAAATTAACACAATGTAGAAATGCTGGTTGTTATGAAACTTAAATATATTATTCATGCAGTTATCAGTGTAATATACGAAAATAAAACCGTTGTATTCAAATATGATTCGGGGTCCAAAAATATATGAAGTATTTTCGTTGTTTTTACAGTTTAGATGTAGAAAAATATGTTTTTCAAAGTAATGTCAGAGTCAAGTGTTCTCTATTATATAGAAAAATAACTTTTTACCTGATGCTATTTTTTGGGAATGCCGAATTCCAGTTTATTATCACAAATTATTTAAATAACATTTGTTAAGAAATTTTGTCTAGAATAGGAGCTATCCCCACAAAAAAAATATTCATATTCGTATTAGGTTTGAAAAAACCAACATTGTTATGGTTCCTTTCGTGAAATCATCGGGAAGTATCGTCAACTATTATCACTTTTTGATGAGTTCAAAAGTAAGACATTTGTGCCTGTATATTCAGTCAATTTGAAAAAAAAAAAACGAAAAAACACACACTAGGAAAAGAAGATGAATGGGGGTCCACCCCGAAACCAAAATTTAGGAAGCATAAACCTGAAGAACAAGGAGAATGAAAGGAGAAATCCAAAACCAAAGATATGGTGGAGACAACATCGAGATGCTTTACAGACGTTCCATCTTCTTATGAATTACATGAATCGTAAAAAAATAACAAAAGCTGAAGCACGCTAGTTGGGTAGAATTACGTCACTGAACGATCCTTGCTTCCGTTGAATTGAATAGCCTTTTATAAAAGGCATTGTAATTTGGCTTTGTTGTTAAAAAAAATCGTTTTATACGAATTTTGAACGAAAGTAATATCCATAAAATTTTAAAAGTAGCTCTTTTGGATATTGTGAGTCAGTTTTAATTATCTGCAGCGGAAGTCATTCATAACGGGTAATGTCCTTTTCGTAAAAGGGTTTGGAAATGTGTACGAATATTGTTATACCTTGTAAATTAAAAATAAGTAAGATTAATGGTAAAGAAAATTCACACGGATTGCTGTAACAAAAAGAATGGATTTCTTATCATGGAAAAGATAAATATAAAACTTTTCCTATGTTCGGTAGATGAACACATCAAGAACAGAAAAATAAGCAACACATTTTTGAAATACACACACACACACACACACACACACACACACACATATATATATATATATATATATATATATATATATATATATATATATATATATATACACATATATATATATATACACACACATATATATATACACATATATATATATATATATATATATATATATATATATATATATATATATATATATATATATATATATATATATATATATGAGTGTGTGTTGACATTTGATACAGGTAATTAGCATGGATTCCAAACTATTTCTTTTGCTAAAGTCATTAACATGGATTATTGTGTCGGGCTTCAACCAGTCAATATAGTAGCCAGAGTTAAGCCAATTGACAGCCAAAGCATTATTAGGGTACAATTTTAATAGAGCATTCTTGGTAATTATATATATATATATATATATATATATATATATATATATATATATATATATATATATATATATATATATATAGTTTAGATATTAGGCCAACAAAATTATTCATTCTGAACATGGAATAGTATTCATTGTATTATCATAATTTGGAATGCCATTTTAAATAACATATATTTCAATGTTCGGTTATATGTAAGCACTAACCGTGTATTTATTTATTTTTCAAAAAGGGGAAATGCATTAAGAGATCATTCATGAAATCCATTGAT
>NC_090727.1:434118-441618 GCF_036898095.1 Palaemon carinicauda
CCGCAAACAGTGGAAGAACACGCTATAGAGGCTATGGCACAACTCAAGACTAGAGAACAATGGTTTGATTTTGGAGTGTCCTTCTCCTAGAAGAGCTGCTTACCATAACTGAAGAGTCTCATCTACCCTTACCAAGAGGAAAGTAGCCACTGAACAATTATCGTGCAGTAGTTAACCTCTTGAGTGAAGAATTGTTTGGTAATCTCAGTTTGTAAAGTGTAAGATGACAGAGGAGAATGTGGAAATAATAGGCCGGACTATTTAGTATATGTGTAGGCAAAGGAAAATGAGCCGTAACCAGAGAGATGGATCTAATGTTGTACTGTCTGGCCAGTCAAAGTACCCAATAGCTCTCCAGCAGTAGTATCTCAACGGGTGGTTGGTGGTATATGATCATGTAAGCCTTGTAGGTTAGTCTTACAGAGAGAGAGATGATGATGATGATATATATATATATATATATATATATATATATATATATATATATATATATATATATATATATATATATAAACACGCACATACGCATACTATACTGGCATGCATCTATACCCTCTTTGGCAAAAATGCAATATAATCCTTCGGATGTTGTAATGTTTGCAGCAATTTATAATGTCTACATTTCCATGTATGGGTTTGGACCATATGCCCCAATATTTTCTTTTTTTCTGTTTGACTTCAGACGAAGGTGTTGTATTTAGATGTAAATTAGGTCGGGTCGTCGTTCGCTTTGGAAGGGAGATGGAATAGCTAATCTCGTAAGCTTCCACTTTGAGATTGCTTATTTTGCTCTTCTTAACAATCAAAGTAAAAATTGTTCCTGAGTATCTCCCTTATATACTAAAGATGAAGTATATATATATATATATATATATATATATATATATATATATATATATATATATATATATATATACGTATGCATATATATATATATATATATATATATATATATGTATGTAATTTATGTATGCATATATATGTTTCTTTAAAAAGGCCCATATTTTGCTTTTCTTAACAATCAATGTAAAAAATGTTCCTGAGTACATCCCCTATATACTAAAGAAAAAGTGTGTTTATATATATATATATATATATATATATATATATATATATATATATATATATATATATATATATATATATATATATATATATATATATATATATATATATATATATATGTATGTATATGTATATGTATATATGTATGTATATATATATGTGTTTCTTCAAAAATTCCCATGAAAGAAACACAGGAAATATAAAAAAATCGCTATGTTTCGAACAATACACATTGTCCTTCTTCGCTCGTTCGTAGTGTATTAAAGCAAACACTTCATGTTGGCAAGGGCCTTTCCCTTGGTCGGTCCGTAGGTGTAACCTTTGGTGAGAAGTAGACAGGGATGGTTTATATATATAAGCAAACGGGTGTTTCCAATTGTCCTAAGGTTGTATTAAGTGCTGGAAGGATTAGCCAAATTTAATTACATCCAAGTACGTCTTCGTATTGTTGAGCCGCTTGGAGGATGTGTTGACCTCTGGTGCGCAGCTGTTGGTCGGTCTCCGTGGATTACCTTTATGATCCGGTTGAGAAGAGCATTGTCCACTATGTCATCTTTCCATTGGCCGCTGGCTAAGTTCATTGTGTTTGATTGATTTATGATGGCTGATTCCAGGATATTCCTTCTGTACGGACAGGTACTCTTTATAAGCAAAGATGACTCACTCCAGTTAATCTGGTGCCCCTAAATCTCTAAGGTGAACGAAAATCCCCGAGTTTTCATAGCCATACCCAACAGATCTTTTATGTTGGGTTAATCTTTGAGATAAACGTAGACTTAGTCACAATCTTCACATAGCACTTTATAAGCGCCGGATTCTATCTCTCTTTTATTTTGATAAACATTAATAAGGGCGCTTCCTATGGTCTTGAGATATGAAAAAACAAAGAGGCTCTAAGTTTTAATATTATTTGTTATATTTTTAATACCTTTTTATGGGAGTTATATCTTATTTTTAAAATCTCGCTGGTTGGTAACTTCATGATCTTTATAATATATTGTGTTGGCTTTGTTGGTGGACTTTTCTATGACATACGTCGGGTAGAATAGCTGGGCGAGTTGTTTACGAGAATGATTTCAAATTCTTTACTTAAGTAGGTTTGGGAACAGATTATGAAGCCTCTAAGTAATAGATTACAAGATTCTCCATTTTTTACATTTATTAGAAGCTTGGGAATCTGTTCCCAAGCAAATGCGTGTGTTTGCATATCTAGTTAAATATGTAGCCTTCGTTAGTGACGGGTCGCGTAAACTAGTACATTATGTTAACCTTTCAAGGGATCAGGAAACTACTTTATAAATTGGATCTTTTTTACCTTAGCTTCGAATGTGTTTCTTCTGCCCAGGGGTAGATTTGACTACAGTGTGTGTGTGTGTGTGTGTGTGTGTGTGTGTGTGTGTGTGTGTTTTCTCAAACATTCAGTTATAATTATGTCAAAAAAATTGCTTTCCTCGAATGTTGCAAATGTTCAACTAATTAAGAGAGGCCAGGGGTAGATGATACTTTGTTCCCTCTAGAGTTCGATTTATTTTCTCTTGAAGCTTTGTGTGATATCACATGTAACCTGCATACATTTATCGTCGTTAGTAGTTGTAAAATTATCTTATTTTCAATGGATTAACATTTTGGTTGATTTTGAGATTGATATTATTATCCTTCAGACATTGGATTATGTCGAGGTTCCTCATCACGAAGCGTTGTAAATATTCCACGATTTCCTCCAATAACAAATCAGTAAATCGAGGCCGAGTCTATTAATGGCTACACCAAGAACTCCCGTCTAAGCAATGTTGTGTTTAGGAATTTCTGGTACAAACTTACCATGAATAGTAATGCGAGATTTTTATTCAATCTAAATATCTCTCAAGATAAGTGTAAATAAGAGGGTTTGCATTATTAACTTTCTTAAGTCTATATTTTCACCTCATTTTCTATTTAGATGCCTTCTTGTGAAAATAAGGACGACTTTCTAAGAACATTTATAGGAACCTTTACCTGCATCCATTTTTTAGCCTTCGATTTGTCTTTTTTTATTTCCTCTTCTCTCTTCCTTTTTTCCCCCCGACTGTAAAACGTTTTTCAAGTTTTATGTCCCTGAGCCCAGTGCCCGGTCATATGACTCAATCGATAAATCGAATTCATTTATGTAGATTGATAGTATGCGATTATTATTATTATTATTATTATTATTATTATTATTATTATTATTATTATTATTATTATTATTATTAATAGCTAAGCTACAGCCCTATTGGAAATGAATAATTAAGAGAAATTGTGAATTGTAAATTGACTTCTTGAGGGAATGTCATTCAGATAGTAGGATAAATTTAACTGGAGATTCATCTTCGAAACTGTTCACGAGAATTCGTCTTCCTCTTAGCCAATCTGCATTAATTCTTGCTTTTAATATTGTTATGATTATTTTTTTTTTTTTGCACTTTTCTTATATAGGCCATTTTTTTAAATCTCTTCTTATACTGAGCTGCTTTCTTTAATAGCGATATTGATTATTTATAAAAATATTCATTATGATTATGATAATAAAAATGTTAAAATGTATTTTTGTATAAAGTCAAATATGGTAGTACCTAACGCATATTGATATGCATCTTTTCTGTAAAAGTACTCACTACTCTAAATAACTCCCCATTGTTAGTTAGGTTTTTTTTTTTTTTTTTTTTTTTTTTTTTTTTTTTTTTTTTTTGAGTCTCTTCTATTGGAATCAAATGAAACGAAAGATGGCAAAATTGTTCAACATTAGGAAACAACGATTCGCATCTCTTTCATAATTGCAAATATCAGTCTTATTCATCTTCTGATAAAAGGAAGCGGCGATGACTGTCGAGGGTCTGTAAGGGGAAGAAAGCAGACATTTGATGGGTCCTCATTTCAGTTTTCGTTATTTGACGCTCTTTTATTGGTATTTTATACTCTCTCTCTCTCTCTCTCTCTCTCTCTCTCTCTCTCTCTCTCTCTCTCTCTCTCTCTCTCTCTCTCTCTCTCTCTCTCTCTCTCTCCAGGAATTAGTCAAAAACACTGATATAAATAATGTTAAGGTAATTTTTTTTTTCTGAATGAATTAATAATTTGAAGTTTTCTGGCCTCCTGACATCATCAAAGGTCATTGACACTGAAGACACAATGCAAGGGTTGATAGAAATCATACGGCCTTAGCGTTTTGAGGAATAATTCAACACACGACATTGCGCGCGCGTGCAAACTCACAGAAACTTCCTAACTAAGTTATCGCTGTAGAACCTGGCATTATCAGAATAATAAATTACTCTGAAATTATTCTAAAAGAATTTTATTTAGAAATAGCTATAGGAATTCTTAATAGATATATATATATATATATATTATATATATATATATATATATATATATATATATATATATATATATATATATATTCTACTTAAATAGTGTTACCAAGACCAGCTGACTGCACAGTAGGAGCGAAGGGAAGTGCCACGAGTTATAGATATTTTATAGATCTTTTTTTAACTACTTTGTATCAACTAAATAGTATAGAAACGATTTTCAGATCCTTATTTTATGTAATGTTGAAACGTCCAGTAATGAGAGTACGGCCTCTAAAGACTCTTGCCTCTTCGTCACACGGAAAAGGAGGTAAAAGGAACTTAGTTTCATGTTAAGATGGTGCTGTCTCTTCTGGGGAGATATTGCACGTTATGGCTCGTCAAATACTGTTCCAGCCATTGTGACATGTGCAATTAGATATGTTTTCCTGGGACCTTATGTTTAACGATTTAGAACTTTATAGCAATGTCTGTATGTCCTGATCTCCTCTGAGACGAACTAAAGTTTTCCACATCATTCATGACTTGTTGGCCTTAAAGGTCACTCATGAATGGCAGAGGCAAGGAACAGTGGCAGTGGCCTAGAGACTGGTTATAAATTCATGTGATCAGCGCCCAAACCCCTTCATCACTCAAACTATGGCCAGGGAGGGCCATATAATGACTGCTGATGAATCAGAAGGTAAACCTATATTCCACCCTAAACCCTTCATCCTTAGCTCACAAGGATGGGCAGGTTGCAGACACAACAAGAAACTCTAAAGCTTGAGCCGGACTCGAACCCCACTGCGGCGATCACCAGGCAGGGACGTTTGCAATAGGCCGCCACAACCCGGCTTACGTAGTTTCTTGCTAATTGTTTGTATGTGTGCGGCAGAGGCAAGAGGCAGGACGATGTCATTAGGGGTGACCATAATAAATATGATTAACCCCTAAGTCGCTTTACCGACCCAAGCTAGGACCAAGGATTTATAGGGTTCTCAAATTTTCCATCGTGGGAACTGTATACTGTAATGTTTGAACGGGGATTTGAACACTTGACTCACGGGTGTGAGTTTAAGAAGTTTCCAGTGGACTACCATAACCTTAACTAGTTGCTGATTTGATTGTATGATACTGTTAGTTTATTCTGAAATTTGAATGAAATCCACTCATCGAGATTAGTCGAGGTGCAGATAATTTCTCTGGTTAATTGAGATTTTCAAGAAAATACGCGACCTCCTTGAGGCATGTTGTCATAAAGGTTTCTCCAACTTGAAAGCAAATAACTAACTTTTAACGACAAATTTTGAAATACAAATGTTTTATTTGTAAAATTTAATTGAAGCATTTGACTGTGGCCAATTTGAAATTTGATCCTGGATAGTGTGTGTGTCCTTGGTCGACCTAACAGTTATTTTGTTTTCTATTGTTTTATTTTCAGACAGAGATGAGTTGGTTAATGGTTTGCCAAATAAGTGTATATATCCCGTTTTGTTAAGGATTTGACTTTAAGTAACTTGAAAAAGACTTTATTGTCTTACTAAGGCTGAAAGGGAAACTAAAGACAGTACAGTATACACACACATACAAATATGATAAGCATGAGTATCTAACAAAGAAACAGTTATTAAATGACAGAAACCAACACTCCTTTTTAATAAGTTGTCTCTGGATGTCGTTAATGAATCTTGTTTGACGTTGATTTTTGTTCTTAGAAACTTAGTTTCATTAAATCATTGCATCCGGGTTTGTTGATTCTTCAGATTTAGTTGTCTGTCCTGAATTCATTTGATGTCAAATGGACATGTGAAAGGAAATGTTGAATCTCGCCTATGTAATAAAGAGCAAATGTCTTGTTATATATTCTTTTCTTGTAACGCTTAGCTCCCCCCGTCCCTCGGGTAGGGGAGAGGAGGAGTAGTCATACCCTGGAGGGGAGGGTACATGTTTACATATCTATCTAAATATTTAGCCGTAATTTTTGATGGGTCGCGTACACAAGTATTGCATAAACCATTATTTGGGAAACTAATTACGTCTCTCTCTCTCTCTCTCTCTCTCTCTCTCTCTCTCTCTCTCTCTCTCTCATTAGCATTAAAGCCAATCAGCGTCGGTTTACTGACTAAGCATTAATTGTGCTTTGATGGGGAGCAAAGAAACAGGGAGGGCAAGCGAGTAGGAAGAGGAAGCGGAAGCTGAGAGGTGTTTATCGTGCGTGTTTCACTTCATTTTATTTACCATAATACAGTATACAATATGATATTATGCTCGAGGGACTTCTACTCGGAAATTGTCCCTCAATATGGTACCAGCATGAGCACTTTGTATTTGCACTCAGTACGGTGTAACATTTCTAAAGAAATTTAAGAATTCATAGTATATACTATATATATATATATATATATATATATATATATATATATATATATATATATATATATATATATATATTTCAGCTGAAACATGAATCTCCGTATTTTGGCCTCATGTGACTTTTTCCTTCATTGGTTTCTCGTGACGTTCATTTTTCTTTTCATTTTTTAGTGTTTTATTTTTTACTTTATTTTTTTTTATCACCTGCCTCCAGCCTTCCATCTGATTGATTGGTTCAACAATATTGTTAAATTTGTTTTGTGACTTGGTGGATTCGATGACGAAGTTTTACTCGTACTTTATTTAATTCTTTTAAGTTGTTTTGACACTTTCATTCTACCTTGTTTCGAGTTTTGTTCCCCAGTCTGGTGTTCAGCTGCTGATTCTCATCTTAATTTGTTGGACAAGAACTTACGGTCTATTAAATTTCTTATTCCTGATCTAGATATTAATCTCTGACACATATTGTTCAAATAGTTTGTTATGCATATTCAATAAGATTTTTTACAACTTGATCCATCCTTTATATTCAGATCTTCCAGGATATTACCATCGTGTTCGTAATACTAGACATGCAATTAATTCTATTAATCAGGCCTTTTCCATCATGAGGCTCAATACTACACAGCATTGTAGAAGCTTTATTCCAGCTGTGACCAGGTTATGGAATGATCTTTCTAATCGGGTAGTTGAATCTATAATACTTCAAAAGTTCAAACATGCAGCAAATGTTTATATGTTGAACAGGCTGACA
>NC_090727.1:446618-464118 GCF_036898095.1 Palaemon carinicauda
TCGCGTAAATGCTGATTTCCTTGATGAAGATAGGTCCAAGGGATTTAAATGAAGGAATATAATAAATCGTGTATGGAATTTGCCTAGTTATTCTGTAAAGTATTAAGTGTATAAGATAACTAACTTATAAACTGGCGAGAGAGAGAGAGAGAGAGAGAGAGAGAGAGAGAGAGAGAGAGAGAGAGAGAGAGAGAGAGAGAGAGAGATAATTAGCTTGTTACTAGAAATTCCATTGACTTTTCAAGTACTATGCTTTTCAGGCAAAAAATAGTGTGTTTTTCTTTAATATCTCCCATACTAATTACTTGTTCAGAATGCTACTTTGACACAGCACTCTATATACGTTATAAAATACATATTAAACCCGTACCGTATATCTTTAGTAAATTTGTAAGGAAAAAAAAAAAGAATACTAAAGTAGTCATCAATGAAATACAAAACCTTATTAAGTTTTTGAATTTTTGCGGGAAAAGCATCCGCCAATTTTTCGTTAGCCATCGAACGAGAATTATACTCGATGATGAAGTCGATAGAACGTTTTTGTATTCATTGAAGTTAATGAACTTAGATATCGGTAAACGTTTATGGCTTCCATTAATTATCTAAGGCATTTGTAATGATGAAGTCTGCATTATCTTTACAGATCGTTACGTGAAATTATGAAACTTATGAAATAGAGGTAGTGATCGGTTTTTTATGTTGCATTGAGATTAAATAGTCTAAGAACTGTAACAACCTTAAAACAGATCTTGAAAGTTTGAACTTTGAACTTTTACCGATTCAACTACCCGATTAAGAAGATCCTTCCACAACTTGGTCACAGCTGGAATAAAACTTCTATAATACTGTCTTGTATTTAGCCTCATGATGGAGAAGATTATCTCTAATTCTGATGCATTCATTCATTGTTTGCTCACCTTGATTTGGCATCATACATATACTATCCATTCTTTAGCTTTATGTATCATTCCATCATTGTGTATATTAGTTCATTATGAAGACTTGACACATCCTTACTCAGTCCCCTTTTATACAGAACCAGTCGCTCTCCTGTCTGTATTGCTCGCATCATAAGATGGTTCTTTTTGTCTCTTTATCGATTCTGTTAGAAATATTTTTCTAGGTCAGATTTTTATTTCTTACATTTAAACTTTTCCTGTCAATGTTTCACGACAGGATTTGATATACAATTTTGGCCCCTTTGCTTTTAATTAACGTCTAATAATAGTCCTAAGTCTTCATCGGAAAGACATCAGGTTCTTCTTATTTATTCTCAGGATTTTTTTTTTTTTTTTTTTTTTTTTTTTTTTTTTGCAGCCAGGAAGGGTAATGACACCGATTCATTGCCATTTAAAGCTTTAATTTCATGGAAAGGTAGAACGAAATTTTTGTGTGCGTCTATAAAAACTGGGAATTGTACAAAGTTACTTTTAACGTAATTATTGTTATTAGGATTCGATTATGATTAGAATGTTATTATTCTAAAATTTGTGAAACGTTATAAATTTGTCAGTTTTTCATTTAGCATTTTTTTAGATTACTGAACCCAAATTGAAAATGTGCATTTATGGTCCTGGAGTTTCTAAAATGTTCAAAACATATTTTGTTGGGTAACTTTCTAAATAGGCTTTTGAAGCTCCATTCCTAATTTCACTTTCACGTTGTTGCTAACACAATCCAATCTTCTGTTGCAGGTATGTGAATGGGAGTTAGAATCAGCGGTGGTACTTCGATTAAAGGGGAAAAGGTAACAGCATCAGCTGAGTGTAGCTTTTATTCATGTCACCTGTTTGACGCTGATTTTTATTGTTCGCTCACTCGTTAGCAAGAGGATGGGGTAATTTGGAAGTTTTGCCTCCCTCTCTCTCTCTCTCTCTCTCTCTCTCTCTCTCTCTCTCTCTCTCTCTCTCTCTCTCTCTCTCTCTCTCTCTCAACATTTACGCTCTGACATCTAACTGTTTCTTTTAACTTTGAAACGATGTTTCATGCAAAACATTTGCCTCTCTCTCTCTCTCTCTCTCTCTCTCTCTCTCTCTCTCTCTCTCTCTCTCTCTCTCTCTCTCTCTCAGACAACAATTGCCCTGTGACTTCTTACTCTTGTTTTTAACTTTGAAATAAAGTTCTCGTTTCGGAGCTCGAAATAGTAAACACTCCAGCAGACAATGGAGAGGAAAAACTGTTACATTGCTTCAACATCCATCAGACATTTTTTCGCTTTAGGAAAGAGAATAGTTTTTCGCTTGATTTAAACTTTAGACAGTTGCCTGTCCTCGGTCATTCATCTCTGTTGTCTCTAAGGAATTTGTGGCTTTTCATTCTAATTTCTCTTGTTTCAGATCCAGCACATTTTCTTGTTTTCTGTAAATAAACCTGTTTACATTTTAGTTTCATTCGTTTATAGGAGAAACGCCGTTTTTTGTTTAAGTAAATAGGGAAAGAGGACTTGAAAACAAAACTAGGGATATGCAATAAGTCTTTACTAATTTGGGGTAATGATATATTTTTTGTTGTACTAATACCAAATACTGTTAATTAGAGTATATAAGCAACTAGTTTTGAGTGTGTTTCTCAGTAAGGCATTACAGATGTACAGACTATTTTGGGGAATATAATAATAATAATGCATAATAATACTCATGGCTTTGTTAGGTAATCTGTTCTTCAAAATTTTTTAGCAAATTTTTCTGAAAATTCCCTTTACAAATTGTTGTAGTTTTATGATCGTTTGATGCTTTGTGCAATTGAATTTTTAATCTATCAATAATATTCGGAATGTCTATTTAATTATTGGAAGGGGCTTAACAGTGCTTTAGAAACGGGAAGTAAATTAGGTAAAGGTGATTCTTACAGCTCGTGAGGATATCATCATCATCATCATACACATCAGCCGTTACAAGTCCACTACAGGACAAAGGCCTCAGACGTGTCCGTCCACTCTAGTCTGTTTATGGTCTTTCTTTGTCAGTCTATAACCGCATTTTTTAGCTCTTATTTCTATCGTGTTCTCTTCCTTTCCCTGCTTCTTTTGTAATCTATAGAGACCCATTCTGTTATTGTTAATGTCCATCTATTATCTGTCATTCTCCCCATGTCCATTTCTTTTTCTTGCATGTTGTTAAAATTGAGTTGAAGCTGTCAAGATAAGAGGGATTGAAAACATAAGAAATACATTGGCTCATGGTACGAATGATCAGGTCATTTCCATTATTATTATTATTATTATTATTATTATTATTATTATTATTATTATTACCACCTTAGTTGGAAAAGCATGATGCTATAAGCCCCGGGGTTCCAATGGGGAAAAAAAGCACATTAAGGAAAGGAAGTAAGGAAATAGATAAGTTACATAAGAAGTAATGCATAATTATAATGAAATTGGAGTAAAGCGTTCTGATATGGTTTTGCCATGTAGAGAAAATGGTCGACGATAGATTGGTAAATAGGATGAGTAGTTTGGTGGATAGCGTTGCGATGAAAAGACCCAGAAACCATTGATAGATGGTTTAGAATAAGCATTGCAATGGTAGGACCTTCATATCTAGGAAGCGAAAATTTGCGGCTTCCAAAGCTTTTGTATTTAGGTAACATTAGGGAATGTATGGTCGTCTTAGGAATAAGTTTGTGATGAAGTTATGTTGAATCTTCTAGTTGGTAGAGACGATAACAATGCTTTGCTGTTACGTAAATTGTGCACTATTCTTGACGTCTAAGGTTTGTATGGTACATCCTGATCATTCCTTGATTGGCTTCATAGTTTAGCAATGGACATTTTCACATTATTTTGGCTTTGATTGCCAAGAATAATATTAACCACTCACTCTACTGTGTATGTTTTTTTTTATTTGATTTTGATAAATGACCTTAGGATAGGCAGACAGGCACAATAATATTCTAGCATTGTAAAGCATTACAGAAAGAGATAGGTTTCCCAGAATAGCTATATTTTGTTGAATTTTCTGCTCGAATTCTTGCAAACCGATTGTGGCATAATTTTTGCGCGTCTCTCTCTCTCTCTCTCTCTCTCTCTCTCTCTCTCTCTCTCTCTCTCTCTCTCTCTCTCTCTCTCTCTCTCTGTCTAGTGATAGAGTGAAAGAGCAATTTAAACATAAGGAAAATATTGATGGATAGATAAGTAAAACTCTGTCCTATGTAATAATTTGTTAATACTATTTTCATGTGAATTTTAATCTGTCAATGAATTACCGGATATCCATTTTGGTTGATTCAAATAATTTAGTACTTCCCTATAGCTTATTTAAGGTTTAATTTATACGACAAAATTTGGCCATTTATTTAAGTCCTTATTCAATTTCAATTTTTTTTTCCATTTTTAATATAATTTTAAGTACAACTTAAATTTCAAAGGTGAATAAGTTGTTTTCCTTTTTTGATTAATCTTGTTTTAGGATATTGCAGTTATGCTGAATCTTTGAAACAATGAACCATCATTTTTTTTTCAAAAATGAAAACGTAGAAAGTATTGAAGATCTTTCATTTTGTATGATCAGGAAACATCCATCTTCCATGCAATCTAAGTTAGTATGACATGAATTAGTTTTTTTTTCATTTTTTTGTAAATAAGGTTTTCTCCGGTGCTCCATCTTCTGTTATTCCCTATTTCTGCCAAGGATTGGGAAGCTAAGTAATCATTATGATTCTTTCAGTCATGCAACTTGAAATTTTGGGCCTTCGATTTAACTCTCTCTCTCTCTCTCTCTCTCTCTCTCTCTCTCTCTCTCTCTCTCTCTCTCTCTCTCTCTCTCTCTCAACGGTGATGAGCGTACTATGCCAACAATCTGGAAGATAAGTGTTCGATTTTCGGACTGATTGATAAGGATTGAAAATACTCTTCCTAACCTCAGATGGAAATCAAGTACGTGGTTGTTTTCAAAGGTTGAGAGGCTCAAGTAGGATGAAGATATAGAAAAATAAGCTAAAATTCACTGCACTTTATTAAAAGATATAAAGAAATAAGCGTAAAAGATGTGTTTATTACTCGTTCAAAGGGGGAGGGCCAAGTCACAGTAATTTGCTTTCCATCGGTTTGTCGAATAATAAGCTGCAAGGAAAAAATCATATTCAAGTTACCTAAACTTTTCTTTGCTATAAATTTAAAACTACCATTGCTCTCTCTCTCTCTCTCTCTCTCTCTCTCTCTCTCTCTCTCTCTCTCTCTCTCTCTCTCTCTCTCTCAGCTCAGGAAATTTCCTTTTGAAGTCCATTAAGTGTCTAAATCTACCCCCACTACGTCGTTTTATGTACGGTATATTATAGAACCTATTTTCATGTAGATATAGAACTACATTTTTTTTTTAGGGACAAATATTTGCTATAACCCCATTTTTGTCAGTAGACTTTGCAATGCCCTAATCGTTTACTCCGTGATATTGCTATTGTACTTCATGTCAGCATATCCTGAATAGTTTATCTTTTCTGCTGCTTCGAACCTCAGGAGAATTTCGTCCCTAATATTCCTCCGACTGATTTGATCGTTTTGTTATATAAAGATAATTTCTAATCTCAGTCGACCTTATGATTAGCCCTGGAGCTTGTTATTAGGAAATCTTATGCTCGATTCTTCTATTTTTGTTTTGTTAACGTATTTGAAAAATTTGCTTAAGAAAATTGAAAAGGTTTATATACAATTGATATTATGTAAATTAGATCTTGAAAGTGACGAACTTTTATCCCTCCACCTCTTGCGAAGTTACGTTTGAGGACATTTTAATTTTGGTGCTATCCATGTCCCTTTCGTATCTACGATTAGAGCCGCGAAGTTTCCTTGTCAAAGTATCTTGAAGGAACAAAGATCGCTTTCGCGAACGAAACATTTCTATTTCTGGATTTTCAGCTCAACTCGTCGAGTACTTGTTTTTTCAACCAAATTTTGCCTTTACTTAGTTGGGAAATAATTACTTAAGCAAAGATATAGGTAACAAGAGCAATCAGAGATTTCAGATCTCCGCCAATGATTATTGTCATAATCGGAGCAAGCTTCTCCCTTTTCATATGTTGACTGTGAATGAATCTACGGAATAATAAAAGCAACCAGAATCGCCATCTGGATCCGGATCACCTCCAAAATTTAATGGATTCTTTCGGAGCATAATACCTATACGTTATTAAAATTTGGTGAAAATCTGGCAAGAAGTTTTGACGTAATCCTGCTAACAGACAAATAAACAGATAAATGACTAATTAAGTATATAAACGCTGGTCATTTTATAACCTGGGGGGGGGGGGGGCAATAATAAAGATTTTTATTATGCATTAAATGCCAATCAAGATTTTTATTATGCATTAAATGCCAATCATTAAGAGAAACCATTAGAATTTTCGTGTCAACGTTTTTCATGTACATAAACATATTTATGCAAAATCAAAAGGCATGATCATGAGATCATGAGTCTCCTTGTCAGATTCAAAGAGGATTTTGGGTCACGATAGAAACGAAGCCAGGATAGAAACTATGCACAGTGACAAGATAAAAAAGAACAGTATCCGTGGAACAAAATATCTCGCTCTGTGTAACAATGCACATCGAACAACAAAGGCTTTTTTATTTTTAGAGTATTTTCCTAACCAGAATAATGTGAAGCAGAATATCGAAGTTAGTATATTTCAAGATACTGGTAGTTCGATATTCGTTCGATTTTGATCATTATATAGTAGTATGTTCATTGGTGGTATTGATAAATTACAATTTTTACGCTGTCGGTTGAGAGAGAGAGAGAGAGAGAGAGAGAGAGAGAGAGAGGAGAGAGAGAGAGAGAGAGAGAGAGAGAGAGAGATATTGGGGAGGAGTGCATATATATTATGTCTCTTGTTGTCGTTGTCCTTTAATTGAACTTTGAATAGCTTTACTCCTCTGAGATATCATTCTTCTTGTTTCAAAAGAAATCTAATTGTTTATTTTTTGAGACTGTTGCTATTCATCGAGTGTGCTTTTGTTAGTAGTTTTTTCTTTGCTTTATATATTTAGAAAATATTTATTCTTTAGAATATTGAAGAATTAAGAATACACGTTTGCATATGATCTCAGTTAACGTTGTCTTCTGCTGTTATTCAGTGGGTAGTAAATCACATGTATGCAGACACTTCAGTGATAGAAATTAGATGTAAATTCCAATATATTCTTGTTAACCTTTTCATTATAGATGAGTCGATGACACATTTTCTTAGACAAGAATCCAACACAGACAATATCATGTATGTATATATATATATATATATATATATATATATATATATATATATATATATATATATATATATATATATATATATATATATATAGATACACAGTATATATATCCCAAAGATGCAAATATATAATGTAGGATAGTACTTGGTGCAGGTCATGTTATCTTTGTATTTCCGATTTGTTTTTACTGACTCATACATACACATCAGACGCACGTGGTTTGTTCTAATATTAATTTTGACTGAATAGAAGTGTTAGATGATTCTTTTTCCTCGCATTTTTGAGAGAACAGGATTAAAACAATACTGTAAATGTTTGTTCTATTTTTTTATGTCTTTTACATTTCATTAATTATTGTCAAAGGTTTTACAATGGTTATTGTTTTGTCAGACTCATTTCTTTTTGATGTTTCCTATTTATTATGGATTTCATCATCTGTATTTTGTTGGTCTTTTTTGTCTCATTTGCATATTAGTTTGCATTTCATTTGTGTTTGTGTTGAAATTTATGGTATTTTGATCTGTTGTGGTGGCCTATGTGGTAACGTCTCTGACTAGGGCTCAAGTTCCGATGATACTCGTTGGTTCTTTTAGTCGCAGCAACCTTACCATCCTTGAGAGCTAAAGGGAGCTTATAGGTCTATCTGCCGTGAGGGGCTTTGACGCTGATCATATATACAGTATATAAGGTCAGTCTCTAAGGCATTGTCCTGCTTGATAGCGCAATGCCACTAGTGGCCCGTTGCCTCTTCCATTCATGAGCGGCCTTTAAACCTCCAGATCGTGCCTTTGTTTTTCACTTCGAACTTCAAGTCTTCAATGAAAATGATCCATCACATTTTCTTTCGCTTGGTCGAAGTTTAGGTCAAACTTATGTAAAGTTTCAACGAAATTTGTTAACTCGAAAGAAGGAGAAAGTAAACGAGGTTCTCGAACTCTTGCTCTCAACTTATTGACTTTTATACAGTAATGAAATAATGAGTCTAATGCTTATAGATACATTATTTATTTCATAACCTATTTAATCAGGCAGATTCATCCACTTGAGAATATATTATGGAAACGTGTAAAGTGGAAATATTTGATATCTTACTGTTCAAGGAAGTTCGTAATTCTTACAAATAACCTATATTCATTTCAACATACTTTGGGTGTTATTTATTCAAGAAGTGATCATGATGAATCTTTTTTTAGCATATTGAGTGACTTTTTATATTTGAAATTCATCCGCACAATTAGTTCCATGGCGTTTTAGAAATTATTTTTGAAAAGTTTGAGGAACATATCGGATGATGCAGGTCGAGGAGAATTGCTTTGATATTGAATTAATGAAATGGCGTTAGATTACAAAGGCCAAATTTTCAGCATTCTATTCCTTATCAATGTGTGTACATATATATATATATATATATATATATATATATATATATATATATATATATATATATATATATATATATATATGTGTGTGTGTGTGTGTGTGTGTTTATATAATGGTTGGTGACAACTAAGTAAGTAATTGTTTATAATGATGGGTAAAGAGAAGAATGGTAAACTAATGAAGTGATCGGTATAAACTATAAGTAGAAAAAGCTTTGGGACAATAATTAATAACAAGGATATAGATCTTACAATCGAACCAAATGCCTGAATTCTTGTCTCAAGAGAATGATCGGTTCTTGAATCATTGGAGTAAAGAGTCGAAAGGTTTTCAGATTTTGGGGCCGTTGAAATTTATCAATTCTTCCATTTCGTTCACCATTTTTCATAATGAGGATAATTCTTCTTTGTGGTATCCATGTTTGTATCTCAAATATTGTTTTTAGATGCAAACAATTTAAAAGCTTTTTCCTTTTTATAACTACAGAGATTGCTATGTCACTATCTTCGCGAAGAAAGAGTTAAATTAGAAATTTAATTGCGTTGAATTTATGGACTTTTTCTTTTAACATCGCATAACAACAATAAGACTGAATAATCAAATGAGCACAACTTTATTATAATATTTCAATATATTACGAAATGCAACTTCAGAAACTCTTCGTTTTGCATCATAATATGAAGTTTGTAGATTCAGCGCCTGATTTTGGATGATATCTTTCCTATTCATGGAGATGATTTCATATTTAGGTGCTCTATTTTTTTTTAGTAAGAAATCAATCCTTTGACTAGCTATTAAATTCAGTTAGTGTTTGAGCCCCTCATTTTTCTATGTATGACATTGCTCATGTTAAGTAACAGCCATTTTTTATAATTACTTACTCCATTTGATATAAAAAAAACTAACGCCTGGATAAATTTTCTTGACAACTTTTTTGTGTGTGTGTGTGGAAGAAAGACTGCTTAGAAATAATGATAAAACACACTGTTTATTTTTTAAAGTGGACATATGACATGCTCAGTCCTTTTTTATTTTTATATAAAAAGGATATTATTGAGCTCGTTTATTTTCCAAAGTACCTGGACTGTCACATGGCTTAGGCCAGCGTTTTATCAACTTGAATAAGGCTGTCAACGGACCATGTAATTTGTTCATAATTTATGTAAATATTAGTTCAAATCGATTACAAGGGCTAAAGAATTAGGGCTTTGAGTAGACTTCGCTTCAGCACTTTTTTGGGGGGTGGGGGTGGGGAACTATGGAGTTATTTGAAAAAAATTATAGCAGAATTTACATTTCACTCTCTCGTAACATACAGTAACTGCCCAGTTCCAGACCTCAGTCGCGTCACGCTTCCAGTAATAGGGAAAAGGGATGTTAGTCAATAAGCAATGGCGGGAATAGAATTGGGAGTTCTGACCAAGGCTGGAATCTGTAATCGTGCCATTTTCTGAAAGCATTATTTTTGTCATTTAGTGGTTAATTGGAATATTATCTTGAGGAACAAATTGATGTTTCGTTGCATACATCTTGTGATAGGTTAAAATACCTTGTCTATCCATACGCACATGATCCTTTTTATCTAGAAATTCATACATGCGTTGTACATAGCTAGACACAACTAAAATGATTATAATGCATTCAAATTTTACCAAAATATTTGACAAAAACGAGCATGAAATGAAAATAGAGTTACCGCCTCTACACTGTTCAGAGAAAATCCCTCGAGGTCTAAAGTTTGAAATTTGAGCGTCTTTCCTTCCAGACACCACACATGAATATGACAACTTCGATTCCAATTTTATGTTTCTGGGAAAGAAACCGTATTTCTGATCTTTCATGTGAAGTAATTTTCTCAGCCTTGATTCGTTTTGTGAGATCTGTTAGACCTTTCCTTGTTCCTTATTACCTTCATTTCTGCATTTGTTGGTATTCACAATTCTCTTATGTGTTTGATAACTTATTGATTCCTTATTATGATTCCTTTTTATGATACTATGTTTTGTATGCAACCACCATTCTTGTGAGCTAAGGATGATGGGTTTAGGGGAGCCTTTAGGTCTGCCTGCTGAGTCATCAGTAGCCATTAGCTGGTGCTCCCTGGACCTTGCTAGGGTGGAGAGGTGGCTTGGGTGCTGATCAGATCTTAGACTCTCTGGGGGTGTTGTCCTGCTATGACATTGTCACTGTCCCTTACCTCTGCCACTTGTGAGGCGTCTTTAAGCCTTTAGATGAGCGATGATATTCAAAAGTAATCTATGTTGTGTTTTTACGTATTTTAGTTGCACGAAAATTCAATGAACTGTGTCTTGTGACTCGACAGCTTGTGCCTTGTTATATCTGCATAATATTTTTTGTATTTCTTTCGTTTAGAAAAATATAGGTATTCCATTTTGAGTATGATAATAGAAATAGGTGGGCTCATTACCTCTGTCAATACTGGTACAAATTGTATCGAAAAGATACTTGGGACTACAAAAGATTTTGTTCTTTTTCATCACGTGAAGTTTTATGATGTTTTAAGACAGAAATAATGTTCTTCTTTTATGGCAATCTTTTGTTGAGTAATATTTGAAGAACAAATTAAAGTTTTGCCAATACCAATTCCGATTTTGATATAATGAGCTGTCCCCTGCGCAATGCTACCCGATATCTCTCTCTCTCTCTCTCTCTCTCTCTCTCTCTCTCTCTCTCTCTCTCTCTCTCTCTCTCTCTCTCTCTCTCTCTCTGTGTATATATATATATATATATATATATATATATATATATATACTGTATATATATATATATATATATATATATATATATATATATATATATATATATATATAAATTACATGAACAAAAGTTGTATCCTATCTATTTCCTATTGTCAAGACTCCTTTGAATATTTTTCTCATCTAAGCCTTGAAGCTTAAACCACCTGTGAATTCCTATTGAAACAGTTGGCTATTTCCTTAGGATGGATATCAAACACAGGAGATATTGGAGCGGCAAACAGGATCCTTCAACGGGTTTTATGCTAATAAGATTTATAGATATATGGAGTATTTTGCTGGAATAATTATGTCATATATTCAAAGCTCATGCTGTAGTTTTAAAGATATCCGTCTATTTCGTTTTTTGAATTCAGTTGGGTAATTTCCCATCAATAACGTTGAAAGTGTGTCATGAAGTTTTTCTGGTTTTAGACCATTTTTCCTTTAATATAATTGATATTCAATCGAAAAGACCAAGAAGTTGTAATAAAATTATAGCAACTTTTAGAAATTTTTTTTTATCCATTTTGGGGTAGTTTAGCTATAAGTTTACGTAATTTTTATTTGCCATCAATTGAATTATTTTATTGTAATGTTTTGTACGTCTCCAAGTCACCCATATATTTCCTATCGTTCTCCTCTGTCTCTTTCGGGCTGTGATATATATAGTGTCTTCTGGGAATTTTTGGATTTACTTGAAAGTTTACGTAACCCAACTGCAATAAATATCACTTAAAATTACCATTTGAATGCACCAATATTTTATTTTTAGAGTTTTATTTTATATAATTTTTAATCACGTAACCTTTTTTTCTTGCGTGCAAAAGAATATTGGGAGAACTGGCTGTAAGGAGGAAGGGATTGCCTAGGATTAATGATGATTATATCTGGAAACAAACAATGTGCAGGTTTAAATGGAGAGCGACGATTTTTTTTTCTCCTGAATCAGCGAACTTCTGCCGGACAAGTCTTGATCGAGGAGAGGATTTTGAATTTACCGGCTAGGTAGGCCTTCTTTTATTCGAATAGAATTTGGATGTGTGGAAGGCTTAAGATATCATAACATTCCCTTGTTGTTTGCTGTACTTGTGTTGTATTTTCTAAAGAGTCATTTCTATCGTTAGAGCTGGAAGATACTAAAAAGGTGGAAATAGTTTTGGCCTAAGAGAGGAATTTGAATTTACCGGCTAGATAGATAGACCTTCTTTTTCTGTTTAGATAGGATGGGCGGGAGGCTTAAGATTGCATAATATATTTGCAGTTTGCTGTACCTATGTTGTAATATATGAAGAGTTATCTCTATGGTTATCGCAGAAAGGAATTTTATATGAAAAGACAAAATATATTGTAAAGATGTCTACACCAGGACACTGCTTGAAGAGAGATGCTAAAGAGATGGGTAAGAGAAAACCAAGGGAAAATCTCGATAAAACTGACGACATCTTTTCTGGGAAAATGTCGTCAGAAGAAAATTATGACGGATAATTGGAATGGGGAAGGAACGCAGGATAACGGGCTCAGTCGGGGACCCATTTAGGTCATCCAGACAGACAAGGGTAACGAGGAGGAGGAAGGAGAAACGAAGTCAATTTTTTGTCTTCTCTTGAAGAGGTGTTTCTTTTTTATGACTTAACTTTGTTTAAATTACACTTTAAGGTTCAAAGGTCGCTCATGAATGGTGGAGGCAAGAGACTGACATTGCTCAAGATATTGACCTCTATATATATATATATATATATATATATATATATATATATATATATATATATATATGTGTGTGTGTGTGTGTGTGTGTGTGTGTGTGTGTGTGTGTGTGTGTGTGATCATCGCCCCAACCCCCTTCTTCATGAAGCTAGGACCAGGGAGAGGTCAGGCATTGGCTGGTGATGACACAACAAGTATATCTGTAGGCTCCCCCAAAACCCCCAACTCCTTAGCTCACAAGGATGGTGAGGTTACAGACACGGCAAGAAACTATCGAGCTTCAACGAGACTCGAGCCCCAGTCTGGCAAATCATCAGGTAAAGGCTTTTGTGATTTTGACCAGAATATTTTGTGTGTCTGTCCTTAAGTAGTGACTATTTTATTGGAATTCCAATTAGAAAAGGATTAGTTTAAAGAAAAAAGGCTGGGGTCACCACCACTTTTCTCTTGCTAAATAAGGCTTTATGCTTACAAAAATATGCATAAGAGAATGTAATACTTTTGCTTTCTACATACTCATTTTAATATGTTGATTACATTACCTTATGAAGAGTTTTATCAATCTTGTTATTTATTGCTGTATTAATAAAATGAATGGCATGTTTTTAGAAGCTGTGGTACATTATGGTTCAGTGAACATATTAGCATAAATAGTGGTGTAAAATGTTCTCGTATAAACAATATCTTAGGTCTATAATATGTCTCATCGTCTCAGGATATAGTAAACAGGTAGATGACTATAACTCAATTGCAGAGAAAAGAATTTATTCATATATATTAAGTTCACCCAGCCAGTAATGGGTAGCATACTGAACCCCAATGACTTGCCGAGAATAGTTTATGCCTGTATTTATACGTATAATATTTACGTAATGTTTGATTAATCTTTGTTGTACTGACAAGGGTCTGTTCTTTGCTCTATAGTTCCTAGTTTGAAGGAAGGTGATATCAAAAGTACTTTGCGCAAATGTTACTTTTTATGGATTTCTCACTTATGTAATAGAGATGACTCTAATGCATTTTCCTCTCGGACTTGTTTTAGGTCATCTACTAAGAACACAAACAGCTGTAAGTATTTTTTGGCAATAGCACAAAACAGAGAAGGTAATTGAACAGGTTATAAGTATTTAACGATTCACTGTGTAACTAAAGCATATGAATCCTATTCGAAGATATTGCGTGAAAGTAAATACTTATTATTATTATTATTATTATTACACGTTCATCCCTTCCATTTACATGTGGAGAGTCGTCATGAATTATATTTTCCCCATTTTCTCAGATAGATTATTGTTACTGTTGACTAGATTAGATTTCCTTAAGCAGTGTGCCATCTAAAGTGAGAAATATTGAATACGGTGAAGGTGAAAGCAGATCGTGTATGTCTTTTCTTCTCATTTAAGTTTTGCATTATCTTCGGAGGAAGAGATGCAGAAAATTAAGACCTGACACCAATACGTAAAGTATTTTAGTCATCAGCCTGGGATAGTCTTTTGATGTTGGTATTAAAATAGTTTTTCAAAATTTTTCCAAGTTTCTATTTCCATTACTTATCTCCTGGAATTTCATATCGAAAGAGTGATTTCACAAATGAATGATAGAATAGTCATCTAACAATTTTCCTTTTCGTTCATCCGATAAAGGAAGGCCTTTGGATTTCAAATACATTGATATTCATATATGTGAGTATCGTATGTTTGTTACACTGCCCTTCTCTTTCTCCCTGCCATGGAAAATGAATCAGTCATTCAGCGCATTGAATTTGGCAACTGTTTGCAGAAATTTGTTGGAATTTGATGATTCATTACAGTAACAGTAAACATTTAATTATTAGAGCTTGGTTAAAATTATGTATTAAACTGCACAAGCCGTAACTTGCCAGGCTGGAGTTAAAGCAATAGACGAAACATATTTAAATTGGCCGAGCATCTAATTGCATCCCGAATTAGATTGTTAATCTTGCGTGTTATTCGAACCTAAGCAGCTCCGTGTCCCTAAGTAGTTGCCTCTATTTTGCGGTCTCTTGCCTCTTCTGCTCTGTACAATTGCCTCTTCTGCTGTACAATTAAGAGAAAGAATATTTTAGTGCGTGGCTCTGAAATGTTGTTTTTGTTTACTAGGTCTACCTTTTAGTTCTCTGCGTTTAGGTTTGTTGTCAACCATTGAATATTCAAATGAAATTATGCCTTGTATTTGCATAGCGGCCATTGCCTTCCATTCGGCGAGATTCCCTCGTGATTTTCTATTGAAGAGCTCATTTTTCCCTCTCATGATCCTACAGTAATTCTTTTTATATTCGGTAACTGTATTTTAATATACCATACTGTTCTAAATAAATTCGTTCGCAATGTGAAAATAATAACTATAACATTAACCTCGTAGAACCTGTCTTTAGATGAGCCTACTTTCATTATCTGGATCAACACTTGCGAAGAAAAGATGCAGTTCAATTGGTTCATAAGTTCTGTGTTATGTTTCAAACCTTTTATTTTTCTTCTAGGGATTTATTCTTTGACAGTTCTATCCTAATTACAAATAATAAACGTATTTGATCAATGATAAATGTTTCTAAAAACATAATCCCCTGTCTTTTTTAAATCATAATTTCTTGTATATACAACAAAAACACCATTTTTTAGCAATAAGAGACTAGTGATCTTTGTAGACATAGATGAGAGAATTTTATTGACTCATATCCATTTTTATATCCTTTTATATCTGGAGGTAATAAAAATTATAAAATTTATATAACATTAAAACGAAAACCTGAAAACCTTTTACTTTTATTGTACGGTCAACTATTCCACGGTGACTATTGTGCAATGAAATCTAGTTGCTTTCCCCGTATTAATTTCTCATTTACATCATATATATATATATATATATATATATATATATATATATATATATATATATATATATATATATATATATATATATAATCTTGAGCCTTTAAATCAATACTTCTACATTCATCATCTTCCACTTCACACTTCATAGTCCTCAGCCATGTAGGGCTGGGTCTTCCATCTCTTCTAGTGCCTTGTGGAGCCCTGTTGAACGTTTGGTGAACTAATCTCTCTTAGGGGGGGGGTGCGAAGAGCATGCCCAAACCATCTCCATCTTCCCCTCATTATCTCATCCACATATGGCACTCGAGTAATCTCTCTTATAGTTTCATTTCTAATCCTGTCCCTGGTTATGTAGGAAAGGTTAATTCTCATAAAAGGATAGGTACCTGTAGAACTGAGGAGCATTAAAACAGAAGGGATTTATAAGTGTGAGTGCATTACCTTGAAATGCTACAACTGAAAGCAAATGGACGTAGCTCTTCCATTCAAATGCTGTCAGTGAGGCTTTACAGTAGAGGCTGAAAGGGCATTAGTGCCACGGTGCAGATGATCCTTTCATTTGGCTTAAAGCCCATTTCATTGGTTCGTTCACTCTATTTGTGACAGCTGGATCAGGCTGTGATTAGGAGTTTGCTCTGTGATACCTATTGAATCTAGATATATGATAAACATAAGGGGAGGAGAGAGAGAGAGAGAGAGAGAGAGAGAGAGAGAGAGAGAGAGAGAGAGAGAGAGATGTCTGTATATGAATGCAGTAAACTAGTAGCTCGTATCTTATTACTTTGCAGTGTTAGTAAATGAATTCAATCCTTTGCTGTAATTTTATTACAAAAGTGACTGTGCATCCGTTGCAAGAAAAAAAAAATCCTCTTTTTTTCTTTTTTTTTTTTTAGGATATGTGATTTTTTACCACTTTTGGAGACTTGTGCAATCGCGTAACTGTTTTACGATCTAAAGTAATTGAATGTGCAACTCTAAGCTCACCAAGGTTGAATAAATGAAATAGATAAATAGGGAGTGAAGTTGGGGCGTTAGGTGTGACTAAATTAAGTGCTAAGGGCACCTATAGAAAAATTAGAAGATTTACGACCAGCGAAAGCATAACACAAAAATGACAGGGTCAATACACTATTTAAATTAGATTACCGCCTCGTAAATCTACTTTTCCTGTGAAGGGGGCCTCAGAAGGTCTTATTACCAAGGACATCCTATGGATGTAGTAGCCATAGCAACATAATTACCAATTTCCGAGGGTTAATCCAAGATATTTTCTACAATTGATTGATTGATTTGAAGTTTTCTGGGATCCTGACATCAAAGGTCATTGACGCCGAATGGTTGTTATAAGCACTTCTGTCTGCTTCTGATATTTTCGTCCTCTGCTCCGAGGAAGTATTTTCTCCTCTTAGATATTTTTCGTGCGAGTAGCTTACAAATCGGCAAATTCTTGGAAACTCAGTCGTTAACGAACAGTATTTTGGTGTAGTTAGGTTTTATATTGCAGCGAAACTAATCTTATGATTACGGAGTTATTAATCTTATGCATTAACCAAATTCCTCTAAAAGACGTTATTTTATTTAGATTTCATTTTCATCAA
>NC_090727.1:469118-491618 GCF_036898095.1 Palaemon carinicauda
AGCTGAAGTCAACGACAGAAGCTGCATTATTTTGTAACTTTTCACACATTTCAACTCAAATTGGGATGAATTATACTATCACAAGAAAAAACTTGTAATTATAAACTTTTTTTTTTAATACCAGAATTTACTGAAAAACGTGGAATTAATAAAATTCGTTCTAGCACAGTGGTTCTTAAACTTTTTTGCCTCGCGCCCCCCTTCTGCATTTATCATAGATCCCATGCCCCCCCCCCCCCCACCCTTGAAATTTTTGCCAAACTAGAAAGTACTGATGTATGTATGTATTGTTTTTATAAACATGTTGCGATTTGTGTGCTAATATACTTCATTGGTTATGTGAGTATATGGATGAATGATAGATTTTTATTTCATTGGTGTTGATTTTTTATAGGAATGCACTGTACTATATTTCAATAAAATAAACATTGTTCATAGAAAATGGGTAAAATAAATATATGATGAAACAAAATTTCATCTTAATCTTTTTTCAAACTGTTTTAGCATTATACAGATTACAGTCATTACATTGTTAGAAAATAGAATAAAAATATTAATTACTGCAAAAATAAATTTTTTTTTCTCTTAATACAATCATTCATGGATCATGACCACATCAAAAAATATTACACATCCTCCTTAGTGATTAGTTTATCCATATTTATGTACTTTTGTAAAACAAAAGACATCATAATTACTACATTTTTATTTTCATTGTTACTATTTTAACTACTTGTAATATTATAGAAAAAGTGGATTATAGCCATTGGCCTTTTTGACTTAGTGCTACTCATCAGTGGGATGGGTGATACTAGCTCTTTTTAGCAACAAGTCGGGGAATATTTGGTGGTGTTTGGCTCAATGCTCATCGGAGATCACTTGCCACATTAAGCTTAGTTCTTTTCTTCGTTTTGATTCTTACTAATGCTGAGAACCCTGCTTCACAATTTCTTCTTAACATCACGTTTATGAGGATTCAAAATGCATATATAATTATACATATCGTAGTTATTCATGTGTATATATATATATATATATATATATATATATATATATATATATATATATATATATATATATATATATATATATATATATATATATATATATATATATATATATATATATATATATATATATATATATATATATATATATATATATATATATATATTGTGTGTGTGTGTGTGTTGTGTAATGTCACTTATTTCAAATTCTAAAATCTCGTCACTCTGGCCTACATGCATAATGCATATGCAAAATTTAATTATAACTCCCCTTTTCACACCTCAAATAAATGAACACCCTAGTTATATGTTTATCAAATGAAACAAATATATTATGCAGGTGAAATAATGATAACGTACAATACAATCGTATAAGCTGGCAAGTCATACCATGATATGAACAAATTTTTCTGCTCGTTCACGTGTTACACATACATTTAGATTTTTGATAGTACATATAACTTATCTAAAATAGTAAAACAGTTAAAAAAGGAATGAGTGAACATACAGTAAACACACACGCCCAAAAAAGAGAAAAATACTTCTCAATCAGAACTACACTAAATACATTAAAAGTAATGTAGTAATTACCAGTACTTGATAATAGTTGAAATATGTTACGCAGGACTTGAAAGTCCTCACTACTTCGTTTGATAGACTGAGCCAGATGACTGAAACCATTTGTTATTATACGAGCGGCTGAGATGAGCAATAAGATGGTACGAGACGCGTTCAGTTCCTGAGGAAACATTTCTCTGACCACTCTCATCTAAGGGTTAGCCTCACGTGTCACTTTGATAACTTTTGGCATTTATTAATTGAGTTTTTGGCATGTTTTGATATGATAATTAAAAAAAAACATGTGGAACCAGTGATAATGTTTTTGACTATTTTGCAATTAATATTACATAAAAAGAGAAAAAATGGCACCATCTAACAGCCCTGCTTACGCCCCCCCTTGGAAGCTCCTGGCGCCCCCCAGTTTAAGAATCACTGCTCTAGCAGGACGCACATAGAATGGGTCCTGGGTAAAACGAGCATTCTACTGTCAAACACCGAAGTGGGAATGGAAGGGAGATGTAACTTGGCGGTGAAATTATGAATTCGTTTAATTCTGATTTTTATGCAATTTATGTAACAATACAGAATCCTCAGACTGAAAATATTGCTATTGATAAAATCTAAACCTCTACGAAAAAAATAACAAACCCTTTCTATACGAACGTACATCATAGGTCTATGATGGAAGTCTGCATAGAAAGGGATAAGAGAGAGACACGTCAGCTGAGATGTTGGAACACACACATAAGCATGAGTGTGTGTAAATCACTGATTAATTTAGAATGTGTATAAGCTACATATTTTACTCAATACACAATAATCTAAACTTTAGGAAAAAAGCAAACCCTTTCTATACGGACTTATATCATAGACCTATGATGTAGGTCCGTGTAGTAAAGTTTTTTTTTTTTTCGCACAGGTTTAGATTTTATTAATAGCAAGATTTTCGGTTTGAAGATTCTGTAGTGTTACATAAATTGCATAAAAATCACAATTAAACGAATTCATAATTTAACCGCCGAGTTACAATCGCATTACACCTTTTCCCTTCCATTTCCGCTTTGGTGTTTGACAGTAGAATTCTCCTTTTACCCAGGACCCACTCTAAGTTGGTCCTGCTTTTACCTTACCGCTATTTCCACCAACAACGAGTCTTATTAATTCCACGTTTTAGTAGATTCTGGTATTCAAAGAAAGTTTATAACATGCTTTCCTTATGCTTAGTGTAGTTTATCCCAATTTGTGTTGAAATATGTAAAAAGTTTCAAAATTATGCAGTGTGTATCCGAAGACAAGCTCCTGTCGCTGACTTCGGTTGGTGATGTTACTAAATTTAGACTTATCATGACGATGCTTTATAATATATTTATTCGTTAACATTACTTTCAGTATTAAAGGCTGTTGGACGACTATTTTGATTCGCCCTACCTGTAGTATTAAGGCCTCTTTGGCGTCTTATTTTGAGGCACCTTACCGCTAGCATTAGGGTCCCCTTGATAGCTAGTTTGGAGGAACGATCTCTATAATCCGAGTCTCTTTAGCCAATATTTTGAGGTGCTATAGTTTTAGCATTAGAGGTTCTTTGACCTCTATTTTGAGGCACAAACCTTTTAGCATTAGTCTTTTTGACCTCCTTTTCGAGGAGCTTCACCTCTAGTAGTAGAGGCAGTTTGGCCTCAATTTTGAGCCCCCTTATCTTTGGCATCAGAAACTCTTTAACCTCTGTTTATTGGTGCCTTATTTCTACCATGAGACGGTATTTGGCCTCTATTTAGAGGAGCTATACTTCTAGCATCAGAGGTTTGTTTACCTCCATTTTGCGGAGATTTGTCGTTAGCATCAGAGGCTTTTCAACCTCATTCTACATGAAAGGCAACTATCCGTCATGGTGTAGTTTTATCTTTAACTTGTGTTTCTTCGTGAGGATGACTGAAGCAATTTAAACTAGAACACATCTCAATACTGTGTATATATATATATATATATATATATATATATATATATATATATATATATATATATATATATATATATTCATGTATGAGGACTTTGTCCTACGTTGGACAAGAAACTGTCTTTTTGTTATTTGTTCTAATTTTTCTTCTTCACCATTTTGATATTTTTTCGTTCTCATTTATTGATATATAGACATTTTTTGTTGTAAATATTCAAGACCAAACCTCTTGCCATAACAAGATTGGGAATGGCGTTGAAAAGTCCCGCTTTGCACTAGATTGTAGATTTAGGTGAACATCCACTCTTTCACACATTCTATTGAATTTATAATGTCATAATCCGACAATATATCGAGAAGATGATGAACGGGAATGAGCACCGAGTAGTTCACATGGGGAATAATAATAATAATAATAATAATAATAATAATAATAATAGGGAAGTGGGGAATATGGGGAAAGGAAGAGTACCCCTGGATACAATCCATTTTATAGCTCAAAGGCAGGTACTCGGGATGGGAAAGATTTAGGGAATAGGGAGAAAGAGAAGTACAGGAGAAGAATAAAAGAGAGGGGCAGACCCTCTTGCGATATTAGGGATTGGTATTATTATTAATTGTAACCGTTGGGAATAATATGACGCGACGGAAATTGCAATCTTTGAATTCATATTTTGCAGATAAAAAATTAGAAAGTATTATGTAAATTTAAATAGGTATTGCATTAATTTTATTTGTAATGTTGACATTTGTAACCAATTATTACTTTCGATTTTAATGTAGATAAAATTTTCATTATTTAATCAAAATCATAGTGTAATGAGAGCATTAAATCAAATTTAGAACAAGAGTCATTCGCGGGAGATGTGCCATATTGAGGCTTAGAACGGTCTTCCATCTCCAATTTGATCTTCTCTCTGACTGGAACTCTCTGTTGGAGCTAAACTGAGTGGCTCCTGTTTTTCAATGAGAGACAATCTTTTGATCTGCTTAGATCCACGAGTTAGGCTAATTCATCAACTCTGTTTCGAACACTTACATTGCCTAAATATATCTATTTTCATTTCTTCATGTGAATGAATATTGAAATCAATTTCTGGAAAATGATACAAATTCTTTTTATATTAATTATCACAAATGAGGTTTTGGTCATATCATTTTCTGATGCGTCTACCTCACCAATGCCTCTTGGGTCCCTATTAAAAGTTTTTAAACGTGCTTACCCACACAATCACAAATAAGCTTACATCTCTCTACTGTCTCGTTAGGTTATGGGGCGTGTTCCCACTGCACATACACATGGGTCAGTATTTGCACTTTAGGGGAAAATACCCGATTTTAGAGGAATCCGAGGGTATTTAGGGTTTGGTCAAGGGAAGTTCTTAGAAAAAATAAAATCTCGGAGGATTAGAGCATTTTTTCGTATCAACTGGACATTTCCTAGAAACTATTTTGTAAATGTGTTGTTAAAGAGCCTTTTTAGTATAATGATATAGAGCAAGATATGAAAAGTTTATATCGTATATTGAAAATATTCTCCCACTTTACAACTTGCACTATTTCTTCGGGCTTCTCCGCATGGCTCCCCTTGATGTTTCCTATACTTTATCAAATGATTTGGATAAAGCATTTGGAAATATGCTGATATGTTAAAAAACAAATAATAGCGCCAGAACTTCAATACCAGACTGCATTCATTTTAAACAAAGCTTTTTAAAACAACTTTTGCCCTCGAGGAACATCCCTGTGTACAATAGTGAAAATCCCCCCACCCCCCTTATTAACAAATGTGAATAAAACTGACTAGAAGCCGCATGCAACTCGCCGTATTAAAACATTCTAAGTAGCATTACTTGTTACTTCTTTAGTATTATTTCATAACTCGGGATATTCAACACAACATTTCTTGACAATATATCCACCAATGTATTTAAGAGTCTTCGTCAACTACTCCCCCCCCCCAATTTTTTCTTATGTCTTTGTTTGCTTTATTCCTCGTCATAAACATCTTTTCACAAAGCAAATTCTGAATTTCTGAACTTACGCGTTGTTAGACATATTAGTGATGCTACGTTTCTTTCTTTTGTGATATATTCATCTTTTTCTGGTTCATGCGATTTTTCAACAGAGGTGATATTACAATTTTCTCTTCAATTTCCTTCCTTCAACATTTTTAGCTTAAATTTAAATTTCACCGCATGTGGAGGGTCATGGTGACCATCCATTTGCCTTTTATACACAAAGAAATGGTCAAGGCAACCTTGATTTAATCTTTGTGCCAGTTGGTAGCCAATACTATGAGAGCCTTTCAACATATCAAGCAAAGCACTAATCCAAAATTTCGATTTTATTTTATCCTTCTTCCAGCTTAGTCATAAATAGATATGATATATATATATATATATATATATATATATATATATATATATATATATATATATATATATATATATATATATATATATATCAATGACAATGGCATTTAATACCGAATTCTACCTTTGGAAATGCATATCCTCCGGAAATTAATTTACAATAAATTCTTCTGGCTGGACAAGGATTCGAACCTTTATATATATCAGCCCCCCACCCCCACCTTAAAAATGATACCCTTTCCTTCCAACATTTCCCTCAGCACAGTCAGAAGCTATTATCTTTGAGTTAATTCGACCTTGGGTCTCTGATCCCTGGCAATAGATAGAATCCAGATATTAGGAGTACAATATATTGTTTTTTTAGTATATATGCCTATATATATATATATATATATATATATATATATATATATATATATATATATATATATAAATATATATATATATATATATATATATATATATATATATATATATATATATATCTTATATTATATATGATATATATGTATATATATTATATATATGTATATATATACATATTATATATATGTATATATATATATATATATATATATATATATATATATATATATATATATATATATATATCAAAATGGTGTGTTCAATTGATCCCAGCACTAAATTTTCTATAATTTGCTGCATATAAGAATTCGTCATTTGTAAATGACTTAAATCTAAATGTATGAATTACATTTGCTATGAACCATATTATACTCAACTAAATACTTTGAAAAACATTTTTATAATTCCCTCATTTATGAATACTATTTTTAATTATGTGTTCTAGAGGTCTTCTTGACAGTGTGCGGATTTTGGTGATATTTAGAATTTGAATATTTTGACTTTGTTGTCATTGAATAAAAAGAGAATGAATAAATAAAAGATCACATGAAAGCTTCTGAATCATTACCTGAGAAATATTTCGTTTGGGGGACTACTGCTTTGGATAGGATTTTGCCCAAAAACCACAATAGGTTATTGTTTGTGATAGTCATTCATTCATGCAGATTGCCATGCCTGTTGCATGACACGGGCTCTTGCCGTTGGGCAGCCTGTAAATTGCAATAGTAGACAATGTAGACTTATTTTAATCCTGCCATTGCACTGTTGAACATATTTCCGCCGGTTATGACAGTACATAATGCACTAGTTGGTGAAAATAATTCTTTTAATTTATTTTGTTAATAGAATAATTTTGTTTATAGATTTAAAATTTATTTTCTTTACAGGTAAGTGTGCAACCAGTTTTACTTATGGACATGAAGATAACTACGGAAGGTAAGGATAACTTAACATAGGGTCGTTTTAATTTTTAAGGATTATTGTGTGTTTATTTGATAATTCTAGATACCAATTATTTGTTACCGGTAATATGATTCTAATCATTGTTTTGCTGATTATGGAAATTAGTCATGACGATCGATAGGTTTTAGTTGAGTGAACTTTTTGTGTTAGAGCTTTTGTATTACACACTACTATGCCACGCGAGAGCGTGCACGCAAACATGCACATTATATATATCTATATATATATATATATATATATATATATATATATATATATATATATATATATATATATATATATATATATATATGTATGTATATAAATGTGTGTGTGTGTTTGTAGCTTATGGTACCATTCGTAGTTTTTGAGGGCCGTCAACGAGGGCAAGAAAATAGGGAATGGTGTTAAGTAAAGGAAAGAATTTTGATTCTCTGGTTCTCTTAATTCATATTTTCTTGAGTATTGGGTGGAGCGTTTCACGCTTTTCAACTGTAAAATTAATGTTGTAGTACATTGAATGATATGATGAAAAGTCATTGAACAATTGAATAAAATACTTGTATTTTGTATCTTAAATCTCAGAGGAAATATATTTCACACAACTTTGGGCCTAGATAGTTGTAACTCCTTTACATCTTGTTATCAATAATATGGAAATACTTTGATATTAAAAAAATTCAGTTTGTTGCGATTAAGTGTCTTTTATAATTTCTTTTCGCAATTCTTTCTGATGCTGATATTATCATTCACGTGATCCCCATCAGAGCTTAATTGTTAAGTGCAACACATTAAACAAAATGATAACGGTGTATCAACAAATTGAAAATGGCCGACAACAATGGTGAAATATTTGCAAAAAATAACAATTAAGTGACTAAAATGTATCGAAAATATTAACCATTGATGCAATAAAAACAAGAGCAAAAGGAAAATAAATTGTCATCAATTAGAATTTAATTCAACATTAAGATTTCAGCAATTCATAGATGAATACAAAAATATAAATATGACATTCTTGAACATCAAAATGCTTAAGCAAATCGTAAATCCAATTCGATATAAAAACATCAACGGAACATTTGGGGAAATAGTATCTGTCATGCAGTACTAATAACATGGCCCTTCAATATGGTGGTGAAGAAGGGAGCAACAAGACTTATGTCCTGACAGTACTCGTGCTTGGGATAACCTGCATAATTTTAGTCCAAATCTAAAATGACTGTATGACTTTAAAAAGGACAATAAGAATCTTTGTGTAAAGCACACAAAGATCGTATGATGCCAGCCTCATCATCAGAGATTGTAAATGTCCTATGTAATGACAGAATAACATTGGTGCTCTCAAATTGTTCATTCCATGGTACATGAGATCAATCTACTTACGAATATAACAATATTACTAGAATATTAAAACAATACAGATTTCTCACGCTTTCTTTCTTCATTCAGTATTAGTAGAAATATAGAATGGCTAATCATGCACTCTGCAAACCTCAAATTGCAGGGTTATAAGTCAACTGAATACGAACTTTCTCATGAAGTGTAAGTGCACTAATAATCCTGTGAGCGTAGAATTAATTAATTGTATTCTGTTCGATAAATTAAACAGTAGCTACAAATTCATGCGATAAAAGAAGTAAATGGTTTTTATGGAACTTTGCTTTTTTGACCAAAAAAAAAAAAAATTAAGATGGTAATTTTCATATTTCTACTGTCAAATTTGGCTTTTGGTACAACAGAAATAGTAAAAACATTAATTTAAACACTCTATTTTACTTGTATACTTTGCCTACTTCGGGACCGCCGTCATGACTGATAAATCAAAAGTATGGCTAAAATCTATTTCCTTCAAGATGCAACTCTCTTGACAGCCTACTCAGCCACATTGGAGCTTTTTGCCATCCTGAATATTTATTTGTTGAGGGTTGGGTGAAATGTTATTCGAATGAATAGCTTTTTATTTAGACCTTAAAGCGGAGTATAACTTCACAAATTCATGTGAGAAAATTGAAAGAGTTTATCTTGCCAATTGCACTTTTCGCTTTGATCATTTTCATTTAGAAAATGTACATGCGTATTAATATGCGCCTTTGCACTGAACTTACGTGTACCTGCGCATGTAAGTCATTCATCTTTTCTCATGGTTATATATCTCAACACCTTCCTTTATTTCGCACATTCAGTTTCAGGTTGTAACCTAGCTTTTTTCTTTTTAATTTTTTAGTAAGCAACCTCAGGGGCATCACATACAGTGTACCTTGAATGACAAACCGTAGATCGTATAATGCTCAAAGTTCCTTTTAGCTTAACTTAAGATCAAGCAGCGATGCTTTCTTCTTTTCTAATTTTCATTATTTCCCTTTGGTCTCTTCTTCGATGATCAATCTTTTTAGTTTTACCTTGCTGCAATTCTGAAAACTATTTCTGCAAAATCTTAGGGTCGAATACTTTGATTCTTTAAATATGATATATAAGATTATCTATAATCACACTAGTAAATGTATGTATATATATATATATATATATATATATATATATATATATATATATATATATATATATATATATATATATATATTATCATCACCACCACCATCTCCTACGCCTATTGACGCAAAGGGCCTCGGTTAAATTTCGCCAGTCTTCTCTATCATGAGCTTTTAATTCAATACTTCTCCATTCATCATAATTTCCTTCTTCACGCTTCACAGTCCTCAGCCATGTAGGCCTGGGTTCTTCCAACTCTTCTAGTGCGTTGTACCATGGTCTTCCACTGTCTTGAGTTAGAGTTCTCTTGCTTTAGGGTACACTCGAGCACACTATTCTATCTTATTTCTCTTCCTCTTGTTTTGTTACAATTTATAGTTTATATAGGAGATATTTATATTAATGTTGCTCTTAAAATATTTTATTTTTCCTTGCTTCCTTTCTTCATGGGCTATTTTCCACGCTGTGGGCCTTGGGCTTATAGCATCCTGCTTTTCCAACTAGGGTTGCAGCTTAGCAAGTAATAATAATAATGATTACAGAAATTCTCTCTTTATGGCAAATATGATTTCTGACTAATTTACAATACGCCATCTTTGTCATATTTATGTTACTGAAAGAACTTACTTGTCTGGGTATTATTTTCTTTCTGTGAATTCCTAGTGGCAAAATACAGTAGCCATGACTATCAAAAGGTGTCGTCTGCGTTTTGAATGCAACATCTAATCACTATGTTTTGTGGCAGTTGCACTCACTGCCTTTCCGTCCTGCTTGAACTGAAAGATTAACTAAAGGACTGTGTGCTATTCTTCCAGCGGTTCTAGAGGTCTCCTCTACCCTTTATCTTCTCTCCCCCTCCGCTCCGCACATCGTTAGCAACGAAACGGTACGTTTGGAAATAGCGAAGTAACCTGACCGTTGGGCTATTCTGGGATAGAGTTTATTTTCCTCCTGGCGGTCAAAATAGAAACGAAGAAAAGGGAAAATTGCAATTGGGCAAAATACTTTAGTTATGTTTTCGAGTTTCAGGTTTTTTTTTTATGGGGGGACGAAAAAGTAGTCAGACATGTACGGAAAGGAATTTGTTGGATATATATAACACTTCGTTATCATCTTGATACTGATAATAATGTAATTTTCTTATTGTAATGTTAGATTAATATTTTTCCTCATCAACTTTATTTTTAATTATAATAAAATTAGTGGTATGAGACCAAACGAAAAAAATTAGTTGATCTGATAAGTCACCCTTGGTAATCCTATTTGTTAGACTTGACTGAAAAACAACATACATACATACATACATACATACATACATACATACATACATACATACATACATACATGCATACATACATACGTACATACATACATACATATACGCGTGTGTGTGTGGGAAAGAGAGGTCATACTACTGTCTTAGTAGATCTTTGTGTTAAGATTTCTGGAAATGTTTAACATGTTTAGAAAAAGTAGCGATCTTAGCGAAATTGGAAGCGAGTTTTAAACTATAGGGTAACAGATTTTTTAATAAAATCTTTTTCCTCGATATAGATTTCTGAGGAATTAATATTTACAATTAAATACACAATTATAAATAGCAATTTCTCTCCTTTCTTCTTCTACAAGTACAACGGAAAAAGTAATCTTGCTCGCGCTACGTTCTGTTATGCTCAGGGGGACTGTCGCTTATGATATTATTATTAGAACAGTTTTGTATTCCAGTTATGGTCATTGAAATCTACTCTTGTTTTTCCAGTGTATCAGTTCTCCCAGCTTTCACTGTAAACATTCTCATAACCAGTACCTATATAGTATACTCACCTCATCTGTGTTCTTCATGAAAAGATTCTCTCTCTCTCTCTCTCTCTCTCTCTCTCTCTCTCTCTCTCTCTCTCTCTCTCTCTCTCTCTCTCTCTCTCTCTCTCTACTGTAAACCATTTAAACTGTTCCTATTCTTTTTCTCTAGTCTCTAAGAATTACAAGGAATGTCAACTTCAGTCCCAGTATTTGAGTATATCATCGTAACTGACATTTTAAAACATTTCCAAGTCGACGATTCACCGCAAGGGGGAATCGGTTCTAAATTATGTTTGTTTTTATAAGATGAAATTCGTCATTATTATTGCTTTCGGGATTGCTGAATTTCTGTGGCTCTCTGATCCGCAATCCGTGATATGGAAAGTTACTGGATACGATTCTAGATTGTTTTCTCATTTTTTTTTTCACCAGAGTTATTGCAGGAAACAGATCAGGAATCTCGGAGGATTTCTGATGTAGGGATTTTATTCTTTGTATTTGTATGAAAATGTTCCTCTTTTCATCTTTGCAGAAAATGGTGTTGCCCCAAAGCTTTTATCATGATCTATTTTTCATTATAATCACAGTAAGCATCATATTTTTTTTCTTTTTTTTTTAAATCCTTACAGTTAACCTATTGTACTTTTGCTGATGCGTTGAAATGAATGTATTTTTTTCTCATTATGAATGAGGAGCTGGTGATCACTACTGCACATTCTCTCTTTAATAATATTTTTCTATTTGATTTTTGTAATTGACATATGGTGAAGTTCATGTATATTTGTGGATGTCCTTGTGATAGAAAAGAGTACCTCCAATGACAAGATTGTTTGTTAACCAAAAACTTATGTAATGTGCTCCATTCTCATTTGCAACTTCGCCAAGACCCTCAACACCCATTGCATTCTTTATAGTTTGATAATTCCGTCTAATATATAGTATATGATGTAAATTATATTTATGTATACACACATATATATATATATATATATATATATATATATATATATATATATATATATATAAATATGTATATATATATAAATATATATATATATATATATATATATATATGTATATATATATGTATATGTATATATATATATATATATATATATATATATATATATATATACATATATATTTCATATGTGTATATGGCAAAATAGAATTTGAAGAATATTTTGTTTTTTCAAATGCAATTGTCTGAAAATTGTATGAAGCATATATGTGTGTATATATATATATATATATATATATATATATATATATATATATATATATATGTGTGTGTGTGTGTGTATATGTATATATATATATGTGTGTGTGTGTATATATATATATATATATATATATATATATATATATATATATATATATATATATGTGTATATATATATATATATATATATATATATATATATATGTGTGTGTATATATATATATATATATATATATATATATATATATATATATATATATATATATATATATATATATTTCATATGTGTGTATGGCAAAATAGAATTTGAAGAATATTTTGTCTCTTTCAAATGCAATTGTCTGAAAATTGTATGATGCCATTTCCGAGGCCCTGGAAGCCGTTAGGCCCTGGCTCTCTCTCTCTCTCTCTCTCTCTCTCTCTCTCTCTCTCTCTCTCTCTCTCTCTCTCTCTCTCTCTCTCTCTCTCTCCATTGTTCTGTTTGATAGGCGACTCTTTATCTCCTCTCTTCAATTTGTAATAGGGAAGGGGAGTCACCTACTGTACGTATAGTCTTATTCCTAGAGCTTTTACTGGAACATTTAATTATCTTATTGTTTATTCATAGGTTGGCGATGTCTGATGTTTACTCTCTGTGCGCTTTGTTTATCTCTTATTCTTTATGAAAAATTGAGTTTCTCTGACATGTTATATAGCAAGATCCTTTCGATTCCTGCGGAGATTCACGACTATCACAGTCTTAATTGTTGCTCCTGAGAGAGGTCTTGCCTAAAACGTGTTTTCCTATTTTTACCTCTTCATAGATCATAAGATGCGATATACCATTTTTATATTCTAATACAATGTAAAGTAGTTCAACCCCTCAACTTCATTTTTGGTTTTTGTCAAATGAATAGCGGCTATTTAAAGAGACGTCTTAAAACTTCTGCTAGTTCTACACTTTTATCACGAATATTTTGTCGTAGGAAAATATCTTTCCTGGTCTGCTGTTTTTATCCTGGGTAATTGTTGTTTTCTTACAGATTTTGAAATTCATACCAATTCAACTAGTAGATAGAAGTTTCTTGAATCGATACAATACAGTTCAACTCGAGACACTTTGATGAACCAATTGAAAAGTCCCGTAATATTGGCTGAACTGGAAATTTGTACTAGTGAATGTGTATGTGCGGTTTCGGCGTTGCAGTTGCATAGGTGGCATATTGAAACTGTCTCTGTCTTTTAAGCTTTCGAATTTATTTAGGACAAATTCCGGAAGGGAATAAGCATAGCTGCAAAAAATAACATTCTATTTGGAGAGAGAAGTAATGATGGAAATGATAATCGTTACTATTCAGGTCAATGTCGCCAAGATGTAAGGACTCCGTTGCCGGCGCTTTTATTAGTTTCAGCTGCCCTTGTTCCAGAATTAACGGGCTCCTTCCTGTACCTGGTAATAGCTCGTAATGATTTACATACCTTTAGGAGAGACAGATTGGCTATTTTGGGAAAGAGGAACGAGACGTGGAAGGTTAGAAGACTTTTGTAACTCATTATCCGTTAGTGATAGATAATATCTAATGGCAGTAAATAAGTCTAGCTGAGGTTGAAGACATAATGGGAATGAAATGGAAGTTAGGTATTGTAGTGGAGAGATAGAGAATGTATAGGCAGTGCACTAATGAGAGTGTGCATTTGTGTTTTATTTTTAAGATAAAGTTAAGGAAAGAATATAGTGGAAAGCTGCATGGGAAAATGATTATTTGATGAATGAAGAGCATTATCAAGTACTAACAAATCGTGAATTTCGCACATGTAAAACTTTCTGGTATAGGGGTGGGGAGGTGTTAACTTAGCTCTGTAACTCCTCTGGCACACTGTAAGTACTCGGGTTCCATCTTATTACTTTTGTGGCTCAGTAGGTAGCCTCTCGCCTTCCACTGGAGAGCGTGATTTCGATCATAATTTGAAGTACACATTTACAACAGCCGTTACCTTTCGTTCCTAATTTCGTCATCGATAAAATGAAAAAACCATAGGCTGCATTTATTACTTTTTCTCCAAACTCTAATCGCTTCAATAAACCCACCGAAAGTATTTATTACATACTTCGGATTCGTCTTGCTTTTTCTTCCTTGATTAGGCTGGAACTCATACTTCGGATTCCTCTTGATCTTTCTTCCTTGATTAGGCTGGAACTCATACTTCGGATTCGTCTTGCTTTTTCTTCCTTGATTGGGCTGGAACTCATACTTCGGATTCGTCTTGCTTTTTCTTCCTTGATTAGGCTGGAACTCATACTTCGGATTCGTCTTGCTTTTTCTTCCTTGATTAGGCTGGAACTCATACTTCGGATTCGTCTTGATCTTTCTTCCTTGATTAGGCTGGAACTCATACTTCGGATTCCTCTTGATCTTTCTTCCTTGATTAGGCTGGAACTCATACTTCGGATTCCTCTTGATCTTTCTTCCTTGATTAGGCTGGAACTCATACTTCGGATTCGTCTTGCTTTTTCTTCCTTGATTAGGCTGGAACTCATACTTCGGATTCGTCTTGCTTTTTCTTCCTTGATTAGGCTGGAACTCATACTTCGGATTCCTCTTGATCTTTCTTCCTTGATTAGGCTGGAACTCATACTTCGGATTCGTCTTGCTTTTTCTTCCTTGATTAGGCTGGAACTCATACTTCGGATTCCTCTTGATCTTTCTTCCTTGATTAGGCTGGAACTCATACTTCGGATTCGTCTTGATCTTTCTTCCTTGATTAGGCTGGAACTCATACTTCGGATTCGTCTTGCTTTTTCTTCCTTGATTAGGCTGGAACTCATACTTCGGATTCGTCTTGCTTTTTCTTCCTTGATTAGGCTGGAACTCATACTTCGGATTCCTCTTGATCTTTCTTCCTTGATTAGGCTGGAACTCATACTTCGGATTCCTCTTGATCTTTCTTCCTTGATTAGGCTGGAACTCATACTTCGGATTCGTCTTGATCTTTCTTCCTTGATTAGGCTGGAACTCATACTTCGGATTCCTCTTGATCTTTCTTCCTTGATTAGGCTGGAACTCATACTTCGGATTCCTCTTGATCTTTCTTCCTTGATTAGGCTGGAACTCATACTTCGGATTCCTCTTGATCTTTCTTCCTTGATTAGGCTGGAACTCATACTTCGGATTCCTCTTGATCTTTCTTCCTTGATTAGGCTGGAACTCATACTTCGGATTCGTCTTGATCTTTCTTCCTTGATTAGGCTGGAACTCATACTTCGGATTCCTCTTGATCTTTCTTCCTTGATTAGGCTGGAACTCATACTTCGGATTCCTCTTGATCTTTCTTCCTTGATTAGGCTGGAACTCATACTTCGGATTCCTCTTGATCTTTCTTCCTTGATTAGGCTGGAACTCATACTTCGGATTCGTCTTGCTTTTTCTTCCTTGATTAGGCTGGAACTCATACTTCGGATTCCTCTTGCTTTTTCTTCCTTGATTAGGCTGGAACTCATACTTCGGATTCCTCTTGATCTTTCTTCCTTGATTAGGCTGGAACTCATACTTCGGATTCGTCTTGCTTTTTCTTCCTTGATTAGGCTGGAACTCATACTTCGGATTCCTCTTGATCTTTCTTCCTTGATTGGGCTGGAACTCATACTTCGGATTCGTCTTGCTTTTTCTTCCTTGATTGGGCTGGAACTCATACTTCGGATTCGTCTTGCTTTTTCTTCCTTGATTAGGCTGGAACTCATACTTCGGATTCGTCTTGCTTTTTCTTCCTTGATTAGGCTGGAACTCATACTTCGGATTCGTCTTGCTTTTTCTTCCTTGATTAGGCTGGAACTCATACTTCGGATTCGTCTTGCTTTTTCTTCCTTGATTAGGCTGGAACTCATACTTCGGATTCGTCTTGATCTTTCTTCCTTGATTAGGCTGGAACTCATACTTCGGATTCCTCTTGATCTTTCTTCCTTGATTAGGCTGGAACTCATACTTCGGATTCGTCTTGCTTTTTCTTCCTTGATTAGGCTGGAACTCATACTTCGGATTCGTCTTGCTTTTTCTTCCTTGATTAGGCTGGAACTCATACTTCGGATTCCTCTTGATCTTTCTTCCTTGATTAGGCTGGAACTCATACTTCGGATTCCTCTTGATCTTTCTTCCTTGATTAGGCTGGAACTCATACTTCGGATTCCTCTTGCTTTTTCTTCCTTGATTAGGCTGGAACTCATACTTCGGATTCCTCTTGCTCTTTCTTCCTTGATTAGGCTGGAACTCATACTTCGGATTCCTCTTGCTCTTTCTTCCTTGATTAGGCTGGAACTCATACTTCGGATTCGTCTTGCTTTTTCTTCCTTGATTAGGCTGGAACTCATACTTCGGATTCGTCTTGCTTTTTCTTCCTTGATTAGGCTGGAACTCATACTTCGGATTCGTCTTGCTTTTTCTTCCTTGATTAGGCTGGAACTCATACTTCGGATTCGTCTTGCTTTTTCTTCCTTGATTAGGCTGGAACTCATACTTCGGATTCCTCTTGCTTTTTCTTCCTTGATTAGGCTGGAACTCATACTTCGGATTCCTCTTGCTTTTTCTTCCTTGATTAGGCTGGAACTCATACTTCGGATTCCTCTTGATCTTTCTTCCTTGATTAGGCTGGAACTCATACTTCGGATTCCTCTTGATCTTTCTTCCTTGATTAGGCTGGAACTCATACTTCGGATTCCTCTTGCTTTTTCTTCCTTGATTAGGCTGGAACTCATACTTCGGATTCGTCTTGCTTTTTCTTCCTTGATTAGGCTGGAACTCATACTTCGGATTCCTCTTGATCTTTCTTCCTTGATTAGGCTGGAACTCATACTTCGGATTCCTCTTGATCTTTCTTCCTTGATTAGGCTGGAACTCATACTTCGGATTCCTCTTGCTTTTTCTTCCTTGATTAGGCTGGAACTCATACTTCGGATTCCTCTTGATCTTTCTTCCTTGATTAGGCTGGAACTCATACTTCGGATTCCTCTTGATCTTTCTTCCTTGATTAGGCTGGAACTCATACTTCGGATTCCTCTTGATCTTTCTTCCTTGATTAGGCTGGAACTCACACTTCGGATTCCTCTTGCTTTTTCTTCCTTGATTAGGCTGGAACTCACACTTCGGATTCCTCTTGCTTTTTCTTCCTTGATTAGGCTGGAACTCACACTTCGGATTCCTCTTGCTTTTTCTTCCTTGATTAGGCTGGAACTCATACTTCGGATTCGTCTTGCTTTTTCTTCCTTGATTAGGCTGGAACTCATACTTCGGATTCCTCTTGATCTTTCTTCCTTGATTAGGCTGGAACTCATACTTCGGATTCGTCTTGCTTTTTCTTCCTTGATTAGGCTGGAACTCACACTTCGGATTCCTCTTGCTTTTTCTTCCTTGATTAGGCTGGAACTCATACTTCGGATTCCTCTTGCTTTTTCTTCCTTGATTAGGCTGGAACTCATACTTCGGATTCCTCTTGCTTTTTCTTCCTTGATTAGGCTGGAACTCATACTTCGGATTCCTCTTGATCTTTCTTCCTTGATTAGGCTGGAACTCATACTTCGGATTCCTCTTGCTTTTTCTTCCTTGATTAGGCTGGAACTCATACTTCGGATTCCTCTTGCTTTTTCTTCCTTGATTAGGCTGGAACTCATACTTCGGATTCGTCTTGCTTTTTCTTCCTTGATTAGGCTGAAACTCATACTTCGGATTCCTCTTGATCTTTCTTCCTTGATTAGGCTGGAACTCATACTTCGGATTCCTCTTGCTTTTTCTTCCTTGATTAGGCTGGAACTCATACTTCGGATTCCTCTTGCTTTTTCTTCCTTGATTAGGCTGGAACTCATACTTCGGATTCCTCTTGCTTTTTCTTCCTTGATTAGGCTGGAACTCATACTTCGGATTCCTCTTGATCTTTCTTCCTTGATTAGGCTGGAACTCATACTTCGGATTCGTCTTGCTTTTTCTTCCTTGATTAGGCTGGAACTCATACTTCGGATTCCTCTTGATCTTTCTTCCTTGATTAGGCTGGAACTCATACTTCGATTCGTCTTGCTTTTTCTTCCTTGATTAGGCTGGAACTCATACTTCGGATTCGTCTTGCTTTTTCTTCCTTGATTAGGCTGGAACTCATACTTCCGATTCGTCTTGCTTTTTCTTCCTTGATTAGGCTGGAACTCATACTTCGGATTCCTCTTGATCTTTCTTCCTTGATTAGGCTGGAACTCATACTTCGATTCGTCTTGCTTTTTCTTCCTTGATTAGGCTGGAACTCATACTTCGGATTCCTCTTGATCTTTCTTCCTTGATTAGGCTGGAACTCATACTTCGGATTCGTCTTGCTTTTTCTTCCTTGATTAGGCTGGAACTCATACTTCGGATTCCTCTTGATCTTTCTTCCTTGATTAGGCTGGAACTCATACTTCGGATTCCTCTTGATCTTTCTTCCTTGATTAGGCTGGAACTCATACTTCGGATTCGTCTTGCTTTTTCTTCCTTGATTAGGCTGGAACTCATACTTCGGATTCCTCTTGATCTTTCTTCCTTGATTAGGCTGGAACTCATACTTCGGATTCGTCTTGCTTTTTCTTCCTTGATTAGGCTGGAACTCATACTTCGGATTCCTCTTGATCTTGCTTTTTCTTCCTTGATTAGGCTGGAACTCATACTTCGGATTCGTCTTGCTTTTTCTTCCTTGATTAGGCTGGAACTCATACTTCGGATTCCTCTTGCTTTTTCTTCCTTGATTAGGCTGGAACTCATACTTCGGATTCCTCTTGCTTTTTCTTCCTTGATTAGGCTGGAACTCATACTTCGGATTCCTTTTGCTTTTTCTTCCTTGATTAGGCTGGAACTCATACTTCGGATTCCTCTTGCTTTTTCTTCCTTGATTAGGCTGGAACTCATACTTCGGATTCCTCTTGCTTTTTCTTCCTTGATTAGGCTGGAACTCATACTTCGGATTCCTCTTGCTTTTTCTTCCTTGATTAGGCTGGAACTCATACTTCGGATTCCTCTTGCTTTTTCTTCCTTGATTAGGCTGGAACTCATACTTCGGATTCCTCTTGCTTTTTCTTCCTTGATTAGGCTGGAACTCATACTTCGGATTCGTCTTGCTTTTTCTTCCTTGATTAGGCTGGAACTCATACTTCGAATTCCTCTTGATCTTTCTTCCTTGATCAGTGACCATGCCCTTTCATGTTCTCTGAATCCTTTTCTCTTTAATGGGAGAATGTTTCTCTCTTCCCTCTCCTTTCAATTTCTTCCCTCTTGATCAAGGAATCTCTTGACGAGAATCGGGTCACCCTTTTCCACACTTACTTGGTGGATATTATTAATCAGGCTTTAGCTCTTTTGATATTTTCACGCAACTTTTCTATTATAATCTTCAATTCTTTAAGAAATAGCAACATGCTCCAGCGATGATAGTAACTCATGTTTCTTTTACCTTTAGAAGTGAAAATAGTAAAGTTTCCCACGGTAATGTTGATATCCTCAGTAACCTGAAAATTTTAATGAATATCAAGAAATTTCAATACATTAAAAAACTATTCAACTTCGAATGACACTAATCTTTTTAAAGCTTAAAATTCCTTTTAAATTACGTTTTGCTATTTTTTGTCCCATTGTTACCCATCCCCTCCCCTCCCACCGAGTAGTTGATGTAATAGGATTTTGTTTTTGTTTTCTGAATAAATAGAGATTAGATGCCGTTTCATTTCAGTTATTGTGGCTAGATAGTTATTGTGGTGTTCTAACATTATGCGCAAAATACTAAAATGCGTGAATTTTGAATGGCAACTCTAGTCTTTCTTGTGTTGGCTGTTCTTGTCTCATTGAAACACTGCTAAGTCACATAGGATTCCTGATGCTGCATCGAGTTATAAGCCTCGGTAGTTGAGAAGGGATTGGTAGGGCACAGGTAGGCTACAGTTTGTTGAAATTATTAGTGGTTATCTACGAAGGTAATTGAACTTTATTAGTACCAATAACAGAGCCTTATTAGTGCTTAAAACCGACTTACTATAATGTATATTACAGTTTTCGACTTGTTGAAGATTTATTTTAAATTTAATCTTTCTTTTCATAATTATAGTAGTTTCAATAACGTGGCCCAACGTTGACTTTTAGTCTGTCTTTCCAATAAGTTTTTTCGACCATGAAGTGTAAAAGAGGAAATACACTATTTATGAGCGGCTTTAAAACCTTTAAACCTTTAAAGCTCAATCATCATGGAAATGGCAATGGTTTTCCATTGAACCATTCCCGATAAAACCTTCCAGGCAAGTAAACCTTCCGGTTGTTTGCCTTGAAGTTTACGTGATTTATTTTTGTTAATTTTTATTTGCTTCTTTTTTTTAATATATTTGAAGCTTGTGTGTATTGGTGGGGAATTCCACTGGAAGCTTATCTCTCTCTCTCTCTCTCTCTCTCTCTCTCTCTCTCTCTCTCTCTCTCTCTCTCTCTCTCTTTCTATATATATATATATATATAAATATATTTATGTATATATACAAATATATATATATATATATATATATATATATATATATATATATATATATATATATATATATATATATATATATAGATATATATATATATATATATATATATATATATATATGTATGTATATATATAAGTATTTTATATAAATATATATGTATATATATTATATATATGTACTATATATATAAATATATATATATATATATATATATATATATATATATATATATATATATATATATTATGTAAATATATTATATATACATATAAATATATATATATATATATATATATATATATATATATATATATATTTATAGGTAGTAGGTTGGCTTGGGCACCAGCCGCCCGTTAAGATACTACTACTAGAGAGTTAGGGGGTCCTTTGACTGGCCAGACAGTACTACATTGGATCTTTCTCTCTGGTTACGGTTCTATCCCTTTGCCTACACAGACACCGAATAGTCTGGCCTATTCTATACAGATTCTCCCCTGTCCTCATACACCTGACAACACTGAGATTACCAAACAATTCTTCTTCTCTCAAGGGGTTAACTACTAAGCTGTAATTGTTCAGTGGCCACTTTCCTCTTGGTAAGGGTTGAAGAGGCTCTTTAGCTATGGTAAGCAGCTCTTCTAGGAGAAGGACACTCCAAAATCAAACCATTGTTCTCTAGTCTTGGGTAGTGCCATAGCCTCTGTACCATGGTCTTCCACTGTCTTGGGTTAGAGTTCTCTTGCTTTAGGGTACACTCGGGCACACTGTTCTATCTAGTTTCTCTTCCTCTTGTTTTGTTAAAGTTTTTATAGTTTATATAGGAAATATTTATTTCAATGTTTTTGCTGTTCTTAGAATATTTTATTTTTCCTTGTTTCCTTTCCTCACTGGGCTATTTTCCCTGTTGGATCCCCTGGGCTTATTGCATCCTGCTTTTCCAACTAGGGGTGTAGCTTAGCATTTAATAGTAATAGTAATAAGAATATATATATATATATATATATATATATATATATATATATATATATATATATGTGTGTGTGTGTGTGTGTGTGTGTGTGTGTGTGTGTGTTTGTTTGTTTTATCATAATAATGGAATCAAGTGGCCTTGCTTAATTCGATTTAATCCTGCAATATAGAAAAGTTGTGTACTTAGGCAGTACAACAAGACGGTAATAATATGTTGGAGAGTCAAGATAGTAATTCCTGACCCTTGGTTCGTGAGGAACCATACCGCACCTCTTTTCTTATTCTACATACTTATGTAACGAGTTACCAATACATTTTGTTTT
>NC_090727.1:501618-504118 GCF_036898095.1 Palaemon carinicauda
GCATTTACTCAAGTGTCCTAAAATGATCTGGAATTTCTTTAAATATCCAAAGTACACACATGACCTTTTATTATTATTATTATTATTATTATTATTATTATTATTATTATTATTATTATTATTATTATTTTTGTTGTTGTTGTTGTTGTTGTTGTTGTTGTTGTTTTGAGAAACCCAGAAGATAATTTATTGTTTTAAGGAGAATTCCCTAAAATAGAATATCAGTGTGTGATATAAAGGAGCAATCCATCAAAAGAATAGACTAATGAGAAGAGATCGTGTACATTTCCCTGTGCTGTCATAATGTGGGACTCTATTTATGTTTCGAGTAATCCACTAAGACAACCATGACGTAAAGACAGGAAGCTAAGCAAACACATATGTACATTGCTTTCATTCACATATTGATTCTATAACGGCTGTAACTGCAACTGAAAACATTTCTAGGATTCCTAACACATTTGATCCCTCTTAATCTTCTTACTTCCTTATCTTTTATCAGTGGCATTCCTTTATCAGCGCTGAAGGCAATTTGGGAAACACCAGGTCCCCGGCGTCTCAGGGTAATGGCGATCCTACATTTTCCGAGGAAAACTTGAATTATATTTTTGCACATTTATTTATATAATTTTTCTCGGGTGAGCTCTTCCTTTTTTTGGACACGTACCGAAGAGAGAGGACCCTATTTATCTAACGTTAATGTTTTTTTTTTATATATTACTTAGGGATATAGAATAAGTTCTTTCATTAAAGATTGTTAAGAAAAAACCTTATAAGAATAATTGTGACTAGTTTACCAAATTCCCCCCAAAGAAGCAGGCTGGCGAAATAGGGGTTTCTTAAGAGAATCTTCCGCTCGTGTGTCTATTGCTTCATCATGCAATTAAATGAGGGTTGTCAAAAGATACACGTCTGTTAATTAACACTCAAACAAATAAGGATGTATTAACTTATTCATTCTGCTTAACACTTTTGTCGACACAAATAAACGCAAGCAGGGTGGAAATGCATGAATAATTAGTCAGTATCTCGTAAACAGCGTTTTGTTGCAGTTTTGATCTTGGGAATTTTTTTATTACGAAATTGTAATGGGCTGTTATTGCTAAATTTTGAATGCAGCTCCGAATTGAAATTATTTGTTTATAAATATAGAGAAAGGAAATTGATTACAATTTATCAATGATAGGAGGATATAGGGAAGAAAAGGAAATATATATGCTAAAGTGCATAGTTTTTACCGTATCTGTTAGTAGCAATGTGATCATGCTCTTAAGCAGTCATAATGTTTCTCTCTCCCTTTGTGCGACCCATTGCTTCTCATGTCTTCATTTTTGGACGAGTTCTCCAGCCCTCAGTCCCTTAGAGATTCTATCCCTGGTTTCATCGTCTTTGAGTTATAGGACTTGTTTCGGGTTATTCCCGCAATTTATTTATTCTGGTTTACGTTGAACAAAGACATTAAATTGTTGGTCTTGTCGGCCGTGGTGTGAAGATATCCATAGAACTAATTTTTTTTTTTCATTTTGCAATATTGTCTAAGCAAGGACATCATTTAATCTATCCACCTCATTGACCGTAGAACAAGAGGAGAAGGAGAAAAGGAATAAGAGCTGTAAATACAGTCGTTTTTCAGAGCACGTTATCAAATAAGCTAATCCTTTGCAGGTGTTTCCCATAGGTCTTTTGACGCAACGAAATGGCCACATATCCCAAATGTCCCACTTCCTCCTCCTCCTTGATGAAGCATTGTTTATACGAACAGCGTCACCAGGCCGGGTGGTAATTGGATCATTTCCCATTCTTTTGTAGGATTATTAGGATCTTGTATACGGCGTCCGGTAGGATCTTTGTTGTCGCTATTTTCTTTGTTGGGTCGTTTTGCTAGGTAGTCTAAATAATCGTGATATACTGGGGGATGTTTACTGTTGATATACAGGTACTGTGAGGATGTTATTTATGTTGTTTAGTTTGTATTTTTAATAGCGCAAGACATAGCATAGAAGAAATCGAATTTTAACATTCGTAATAACCATGTCTTACATAATTCTTTAAACAAAAATATATATATATAGTTGATAACTATTTGGTTTTAAACTATGAACAGCTGTAGATCCTATAGTAGCTGATTGTATTAATTCATGAAACCCTCGGTAGCGAATAGCAAATTGAATCCTTATTAAATTCTTTACTTTACGTCTTCATCAACAAAATTCTTTTAATTTTTGGAAACTAAATCTCCACCAATTATTTACAATATGTAACTATAAAGCTTTAAGACATAATAGTAAGAAGGCGTATATTCATAAATCTTCATTATGAAAATGTAAATATCCATCAATAAATATTATATATCCATATGATATTAAGGTTTAAAGATTGCCTATGAGTGATGTATTTAAGAGACGCCAGTGCACTATCGTTCAATTCCCTGGAGACAGAGCAAATATTTGCAAATAATCACCGCCTAGGTAGACATGCGCCCCCCTTCCGCCAAGGATAG
>NC_090727.1:511618-514118 GCF_036898095.1 Palaemon carinicauda
AAATTGTCTTGGTTAACAGGAAGTAAATTCTCATATGAGGATGAAACCTCTAACATAGAAACAAGGAGTAAAACAAATGTACGCAGTGAAATCAATAAAGATTTGTCCCATAAAATAAATTGTTTACAAAAATATGTGTTGTTTACCGTCACAGGATAAAACTAAACAACAAAATAAAACAGAAGTTTTCATTAAATTAAATCAAGATAATCCTCCAGTGTTTTTCAGCATTAATGTGTTCTATACTATTCTTCATCAGATGAAGTTACTTCTATAACAAATGAATCAACAAACTGATTCACAGCAACATCATTCTCTGTGTCATAATGATGTCTTCAACATGATTAACGGCATTTTTCCAATTTTCTGCTGTCACGCATGACAGTGCCACTTACAGCAAAGATGTTAGATCTGCCATTTTAAATGTATTCCTTTTGGCTACATAGTCTTTAACCTGCGCCCAAATGAGTTCAAATGCACTATAATGGCAGTGATAAGGTGGCAGCCTTACGACCCTGTGACCTTTTTCATAAGATATTTTGTTAATGACATGTTTTGGAGCATTTCCATGTTTCACTGCTTTCACCATTTCAAGCAATTCACACTTCGTCAGATATTCTGGTGGATTTTCACCTTTATTTCTTAACTAGTCTTGGATCGCTCCCTTTGTGCTGGCCATGGTAGGAGGTTTGTCACTTTGCACTGAATGGTATGATGCGTTGTCCATAATTATGACGGACTGTTGTGGTATATTGGGTATGAGCTGCTCTCGAAACCATTTTTCGAATACAATGTGATTCATTTGGTGGTGATAGTCACTGTCGTTCTTTGCTTGGAATACCAACTTTGCATTTGGCACGAATCCTTGCTCAGATCCAGCATGCAAAATGTCAATTCTACTCCCTTTCCCGCTTGGTGGGTTTATTCCAGTTGTTCCTGTCGAACTTTCATCCATCCAACACTTGGTGACTGTATAATTCTGATTAATCCAGGTTTCATCCAGAAATATAACAGACTTTTTTCCTGTAGCCCTAATATTTCATTTCACGTAGGAACTTGGTCCTGGCACTTGCAATATCACTTCTCTCCAGTAGAAATTTCCGCCCGTTAACTCTTCCGTATTTAAATCCAATTTCTTTAAGTATCTTACGTAAAGATTCTCTGCATCCACTAAATCCAATATTTTCTTTGACTTCAAGTAGAATGCTATCCAGCGTTGGAATTTCCTTTCTGACATAATAACCGAGAACTGTCCTTCGTAAAACGCACTGATCAAATCCATCGATGTTGGTTACAGTTGGTGGTCTTTTCCTTTTCTTTACGTTAAAAACGGGAGCTTCATTTTCTTCTAAGCTGTCTTTCCCTTCCTTACAAATGCAATATATCGTACTTCTGCACTGCTTAGTTGCATCCATTGTACATTGTACTGCCTTGTCAAAGCCATGCATAACAGTTTTGTCTTCTTTCTCCCTTTTGAAGTACTCATGGACATTGAATATGACTTCTCGCGTCTGAGCACTTAATTGCTGTCGTGGGGAGCCTTCCATCTTAAACCGTCACGCTTGGGTATCTGAACCAAAGTGATAAGCTACTTAACCTTCCTGACCTGAGACAGAGAGATGTGGCAAGGTGTATGCCAAATCTACACTGTTTTTTCGCCTTAAGTGAGATTTAATGAATGAAATTGACGCAAAGCGGCAACGTCGGAAACCTACTCTATGTTTCATGACATTCTGGAGAGACTATAGTTTTCTTGGCTTGTTAGGGTCCCAAAGAGTTTTGTTTGCTGCTTCATTTTAGATTTGTGTATTCCACGAATTATCATAAGAATTGAAGTTTGAAAAAATTCCACCCAAGAACATACTGTGCAAATACAAATGCCTCTACGACCAAATCTGTTTGTTCTTTGATATGCTTATTACTTTGTACGACAGCGAAATTGTATTTTCAATCTAGCTCGCAATCGTTTAATTGAAAATCCACATGTAAGTTTATGGTTTAACAGCCGAAGGAACTACTTGAACACCTGGATTCCTCTCCGCTGGTTTAGGAGAGAAGCGTGGGGTTGGGGTTGGAGGAGTGTGTTAAAGCTCGGGTTTAAGTTAAAAATACGTTTACTTGTCATTTGGTTGTTGCGTTTTCGTCTGGGCACAACTTGTTTTCACGGTTACTGGTGCGTTTTGTCATTAACGTAATCCTGTGATTTGATCTGTGTTTTTGCTTTTCTCCACCGTGGCTTTTCAGTTCGTAATTGTACTTGTGTTTTGTCCAGATGGCGATGAGGTAAAGGATTAATTTGCTTTTGTGAAAACATCAGCCTTGCAAATAACGAAATGCCTTCTTGTATTAATGTGGGAATGTCCACCGTGGATTTGCTGTTAAGTATCGATCATGGTTATTTGCTGGAAGACTCCCAATACAGATTTTACTTCACTACCGCGGTCGCATTTGCCGCAAAATGTCCATCTCTCATGTGCAGTTGGAGGTCCCTTGACGACAA
>NC_090727.1:526618-534118 GCF_036898095.1 Palaemon carinicauda
GCCATATATATTTTTGATACAAGCTTGCCGACCAGGGTTCGATTCCCGGCCGGAGCCAAGCTCTTGTCTTTGTGTGATTTCGCCTGGGGCTCTGATCCCGAGGTCGTTAAGAGAATCCAGACATTAATGTATCAAAAATATATATGGCTTATTAGAATATGAAAAACACGTAAAAATGTGCAAAATTTATCATATATATATATATATATGTATATATATATTTATATATACATATATATGAATATATATATAAATATATATATATATATATATATATATATATATATGTGTGTGTATATATATATATATATATATATATATATGTAGAAATCACGAAAGCTGACACGTGATGAATATAAAATGTATTATAGCCACGAAAGGAAAAATGAAAAAGACTTGATTGGAGTTAGTACTTTCATCCACTCAGGACATTATCAAACTCAGCAATGAGAATACATATACAAAGACATCGTATTTATACAGGAGAAGGGGATCCAACAGCTGTCAGTTTCTTAATAATTCCGGAGAAGTCAGATTTTATATATATATATATATGAACTCTTAAGAGATGGTAAAGAGTTCACAGATTCTTTATCTATCATAAAGCCCTTACCACTATGATAATGGGTAGGACTCGTACCAGAACAAAAACAATCCAAGGAACTTCCTCAAAGAGAAGGATACAGAGACAAAACAAACACTTAAATTATTTATTACAATTAATAACTTAAAATTACAAAGAAATCCCTTGAAAACTGAACTTTAGAGAAGAAAAAAACCAACTGGTTATTACAATTCCTCAGACACATTCACCTAGCTAACTAGCATACTAAAGTAAAAGAAAAAGTTACTAGGTAGAGATAGAAACCACATATGCCCGGGTCGTTGTGATAGAAGGAGACAAAGTAAGAAAATATCCTTAAACCTAATTGAATAACACAGTTAAATGGCAATAAACATACATTGTGAAAATCGAAAAATAAACGTCACCCAGCAAATATCAATTAACTCTTCTACAAATACCATTCCCTCAGCAACACGTCACATAGTTTTATCTCCAACTGTAAATGTCAGCAATACCACCAAGTAGGAGACACTCAACATACGTCGTCTATGGGTTGGATTGGTCACAGTATAGCACACAGGGTCTCGGATCTTACCCTTTCTCCGCCACTGGGAGGCCCCTTGACGACTCCAGAGGTTCAGCAAGCTGAGGGCACGGGCAACAATGGATGAAGCTCGCATCCAAAAGAACGAAATGTAAGGCAGGGCATCACACGAACTGAAGAGACGTCAGTCCAAATATAATTCATAGGGGATGGCAAGGAACACCTCCAAAAATGCCACCAGCTGCACAAACATCGAGGACGTCTTCAGAATACTTCACAAAACTTGCCACAAGCCGTCAGGAAATATGGGAGCTGAAAACCTCTCTATAAGGAGCCGAGTCGCTAACTGTCGTCTTTTCACTCCAAAGGGCCCCACATCACCAGCGGGGACGAAAACAAAACAGGCGATGAACAGCCGAAAGATCATCAACATGAAAAGATAAAAACACTTACATGGGTGACGTATCAATTTAAAACTACAATTACCCTTTGAGGGGAGGAAAACATCCCCAAGTCCAGCCTTCAAAAGACATATAAACAAAACTGGACAAAACTGGACAAAAACAAGCAAAAATTTACTTTAAAGTGCAAAAATCAAATGCACAGCAAAAATAGAAAAAAATGAATTAAATACGTTAATTCCATTACACCTCCCCACCAAAAAAAAAAAAAAATTTCTAAAAGAAATTTTTTTCAAAAAAAAATCAAATAAAATTACTTGACATAGTAAGATACATTAGTGGAAACCTAGAAAAAAAATAATGCATGATTATTATTGCAGACAATTCATTCTATTGTAAAGGTCCTAGACAAAACGTCGGGAATTACATTATCCCTACCTGGTATATGCCGTATCTCGAGATCATACTCTTGGAGAGTCAAACTCCACCTAAGAATTCGCATATTTTTATCTTTGAAACGTTGGATAAAGACTAAGGGGTTGTGGTCAGTATAAACTACAATAGGATACTTAGAATTACTTAAATAAACATCAAAATGGGTCAATGCCTTTATTAGACACAATGCCTCCTTTTCTATTGTAAATTATTTTCTTTCTGCTGTCGACAATTTCTTGGAGAAGTAAGCAACAGGGTGTAGAGTTCCCTTGTCATCCTCTTGTAATAGAACAGCACCGAGTCCCAAGTCGCTGGCATCGGTACCTAACCTGAAAGGCAATTTAAAATCCGGGGAGCGTAATAATGGGTAACTAATCAAGGTGGCTTTCAGTCTTTCGAAAGCCCCCTGACAATCAGCAGACCAGTTAAATTTAACACCTTTCTTTAACAGGTTTGTAAGAGGGTTAGCTATGTCAGGAAAATTGCAAATAAATTTACGATAATATCCGACCATACCTAGGAAACGCCTAACGCCCCTTTTATTAAGAGGTACGGGAAAATCTGCAACTGCCTCCACATTGGCCTTCTTAGGGGCGACCTTACCCAGGCCCACCTCATGGCCGAGGTAAATTACTTTTGCCTGAGCGAAATCGCTCTTTTTCAGATTTACCACGAGGCCAGCCTTCCGCAAAACCTGAAACAAAGCTCTCAATCTTTTAAGATGAGTCTTCCAATCATCACTATAAATGATAAGGTCATCTATGTAGACAACGCAACCCTCCAAATTCTGTGTTATGTAATTCATCAACCTTTGGAAGGTAGCAGCCGCATTTTTCATTCCGAATGGCATTACCTTGCATTCGAAAAGGCCGTCACCTGTCACAAAGGCTGAAATCTGTCTCGCCCGGGGTGAAAGACCGACCTGCCAATAGCCTTTTAAAAGATCTAATTTTGTCAAAAATTTGGCAGACCCAACACGATCAATACAATCTTCCACCCTGGGTAGAGGAAAGGAATCTGTTCTGGTTACAACATTTATCTTTCTATAATCGAAGCATAGACGGTGTTGTCCGCCTTCTTTTTTAACTAATACCACAGGCGAACTCCACGGACTACTGCTGGGTACAATTAAATCATTATCCAACATATATCGCACCTCCTCTCTCACAATGTCTCTCTTTACTGGGTTAAGTCGGTAGGGGCATTGTTTAATAGGTTTAGAATCCCCCACATCCACATCATGTTCTAGAACCGTAGTCCTACCTGGAGTGTCTCCAAAAATATCTCTGTATTCATTAATCAGGCTAATTAATGATACAGACCTGTCGTGATCCAAATGCTGAAATTTAATTTGTAAATTATTCAATATTTCAGAATTGCTGTTCAATGCATCAGGTGTAACAGATAATTTATTATTAACTACTGATTCTACCGTATCTACTTCTGTGTCTACTTCTACATTGACTAAGGTGACGGGATCCACGTCTACATTTTCAACTAATTCTACATCTCTACTTACATAAGGTTTAATCATATTAATATGACATACTCGAGTTTTTCTCCTTTTACCTGGGGTCTCTATCAAATAATTCACATCATTATATTTCTTTAGAACCTTCCAGGGCCCTGAAAACTGCGCCCTCAGAGGATTTCCTGGGAAGGGCAATAAAACTAAAACACTATCACCAGGTTTAAACACCCTTTTTTGAGTCCCAACATCGTATTTGTTTTTCATCACCTCCTGGCTTTCAGCTAAATTCTCTTTAGCAAACTCCCAAGCCTTTCTTAATTTCTCTTGAAGTCCTGAAAAATAATCAAGAATGTTTATCTCAGGAGTCTCCCCCTCCAAATGTTCACGTACAACTTCCAAGGGCCCATGCACACAATGCCCGAAAATAAGCTCGAAAGGGGAGTATCCCAAAGCCTCATTAGGAACGGAACGAATGGCAAATAAGGCATACGGGACCTCCTTATCCCACTCTCTTCCTGACTCCATGCAAAACTTTCTCAAAATAGACTTTAGGGTCTGGTGGAACCGTTCCACCTGGCCCTGACTCTCAGGGTGATATGGGGAAGAGGTAATGTGTTTTACCCCTAGTTCAGACATTTTATTCTTAAAATACTTGCTTGTGAAATTAGTAGCACAATCAGATTGCAAAGTGCGAGGTATACCAAACTTAGTAAAGAAGCCAATTAAATTATCAACGATCTTTTCACTCCGAATACTCCTCATGGGAATAGCCTCCGGGAAGCGAGACATCCGATCCACAATTGTTAATAAATATTCATTACCACCGCGCGTCCGCGGGAGAGGACCAACGACATCGATCACCACCTCCCCAAAAGGCTCCCCAACTGAAGGTATGGGAATGAGTGGGGCTCTACGTATCTTTTGGTTGGGCTTCCCCACCAACTGACACACTTTGCAAGAAAGTACATATTGCTTTATATCTCTGCGCATTCGGGGCCAATAAAAATGTTGTGCGACCTTCTGAAAAGTTTTTCTGACCCCAAAATGCCCAGCAAGATTATTTTCATGAGCCAAAAACAAAATTTTGTTCCTATACTCATCAGGAACTACCAACTGACGAGAAGCTTCTACCTGATCAGCAGGTGCAACAGCTGACCTACTAACCCTGTAAAGCAACCCTTTCTCTTTACAGAATACTGGCTTAGATAAATCACTAATATCACTACTAATTGCTTCATTAAATTCAACAGTCTGGGCTTTCCTAAAAGCCTTGGAATCCCACACCACGTCTCGAAAATTAAGTACACCATTTGTCACAAAGTCAGTCTTATGTCCATCAGTCACATCCAAATCCAACTCGACCTCGGCCAGGTCAACCTCTTTTGCCTTTGACCTCGTTATCACAGAGATAGGTTTTAAAATATCATTTATAGGACAGTGGTAGTCCCCTACTTCGACCACAGACAGAATTGGAAAAATACAAGATTCATCTGTAATGGATAAATCGTTAGCAAAAATTACATCTATCTTGGGAATTGGCAAACTATCAACAACAGCCAACTTTACCTCACCTGAAAAATAATTAGTATCAAGAAAAAAAATTTCTAATGGGTATGAATTCACTGTGTTCGGGAAACCACCCAATACGACATACTCATCATCCTTATATACATATCCATCTGGGACAGACCCTCGTAAAATTAATGACTGAGCGGCCCCAGTATCTCTCAATACTTTAACGTTTGTCCCAATCCGTTTAGTCGTATCCGTAAAAATAGATCCGTCAGTTATGTACTTACGAAATCTAAGTCATCTAGATTCGTCTTCCTTTGGCGGTTCAGCTGCTGTTACAACGTTAACAGGTTTCGGGTTTCTTTCGAAATATTTCTTTCTCGAGAAACACCGAGACTCGACATGACCTCTTCTGCTACACCAAAAACAGACTATTCCTGATCCCGAAGCCTTACTGTTGCCTACATTCCTACTAGTATTAACATAACTGCGAGAATTACCATTATTTAAATTACTACTAGTTTCATTATCATTATCACTATTCCTATTATTCTTATTTCTGTCAAAATCGGGTTTCTCCGACTCTTGTTGTCTGTTCTGGTTATTCCTTCTCCAACCACCACTGAAAAATTTCTTATTGTTTACAGATACTTCCCTAGTTACCTTTTCCTGCTTGTGGGCGAGGGAATACTCGTCCGACGCAATAGCGATCTCCTGCAAGGAGTCCAGTTTCAACTCGTCCAAATGTATTTTTAACTCTCTAACCACATTCCTTTTAAATTCCTCTACCAAAATTAATTCTTTTAATTTAGAAAAATTATCAATATCCTTTGACTTCAACCAGTCCTCACAAAACTGCTCCTTATGCCTCGCAAATTCCACAAATGTCATCCCTGACTCTTTCTTAAGATTGCGAAATTTCTGCCTATAGGCCTCAGGAACTAAATCATAGGCTTTAAGAATTATGGCTTTCACTGTATCATAATCATTACAAAGATCTTCATTAAGTGTGTTATATACACGCTGAGCCTTCCCTTTCAATCGACACTGAATCATAGTGGTCCACATGTCTTTTGGCCAAACCAACCTTTTAGCTATCCTCTCGAAAGAAGTGAAAAATTCTGGAACATCTTCCTCATTGAACAAAGGTACCAATTTCAACGCTGACGTTACATTAAAATTATCCCCAGAACTACTATTTCTATTATTATTACCGTTACGTATTCTCTGCAAGATAATCTCGTGTTCCCTTTCTTTAGCTCTTTCTTCAGCTTGCAACCGCATGGCTGTTAACTCTAACTCTTTAATCTTCGCTTCCTCCCTTAAAATACTGAGTCTCAATTCACTTCCCTGATGAATGTTACTTCTATCTAGTTCCTGACTTCCATCGTCCGTGACTTTGTCCTGTTCTTCATCTTTGTTCGTATGTGAAACACTTACTCTCTTTTCTTGCTCTTTAGCAGCTTTCAGTACTAATTTAAGTAACTGCCCCTTACGAATTTCTGATGGCAGTTCCAAATGCAAAAACTGAGACAAGAACCACAACTCCTCTCTTTTCAAATCAAAAATATTGTCTTCCCAATCAGGGCTACTGAGAAATTCGGCCGCAGCCTCCTCAACTTGAAGCTCGAAATAAGGCATATTCCCAGTTAAAAGCGTTATGAGGAAGAGAGAAAGAGAGGGAGGGGGGGCCCACGGAGAAAATACTCCTATCACTTAAAGGCCTATCAAGCAAAAATATCTTCCCACTTTTCTCTGCACTCCTCCTCGAGAAAATCCTGTGAACGTTAATGTCTGGTAATAAATCCTGTCACGGTCGCCATTTATGTTATGAACTCTTAAGAGATGGTAAAGAGTTCACAGATTCTTTATCTATCATAAAGCCCTTACCACTATGATAATGGGTAGGACTCGTACCAGAACAAAAACAATCCAAGGAACTTCCTCAAAGAGAAGGATACAGAGACAAAACAAACACTTAAATTATTTATTACAATTAATAACTTAAAATTACAAAGAAATCCCTTGAAAACTGAACTTTAGGGAAGAAAAAAACCAACTGGTTATTACAATTCCTCAGACACATTCACCTAGCTAACTAGCATACTAAAGTAAAAGAAAAAGTTACTAGGTAGAGATAGAAACCACATATGCCCGGGTCGTTGTGATAGAAGGAGACAAAGTAAGAAAATATCCTTAAACCTAATTGAATAACACAGTTAAATGGCAATATACATACATTGTGAAAATCGAAAAATAAACGTCACCCAGCAAATATCAATTAACTCTTCTACAAATACCATTCCCTCAGCAACACGTCACATAGTTTTATCTCCAACTGTAAATGTCAGCAATACCACCAAGTAGGAGACACTCAACATACGTCGTCTATGGGTTGGATTGGTCACAGTATAGCACACAGGGTCTCGGATCTTACCCTTTCTCCGCCACTGGGAGGCCCCTTGACGACTCCAGAGGTTCAGCAAGCTGAGGGCACGGGCAACAATGGATGAAGCTCGCATCCAAAAGAACGAAATGTAAGGCAGGGCATCACACGAACTGAAGAGACGTC
>NC_090727.1:539118-541618 GCF_036898095.1 Palaemon carinicauda
GAAAACCCGCCGTTCCAGAGGTGCTCCAGGGCATCTGGGCACTCTGTTGATAGGTTTGTCATCTCTGCATAATATGTGCTAAGATACCGGGCATAGTTGTGCTTATTATATGCAAAAGATCATGGTATCATGTCTTTGATAGCAGACAGATGGAGACACCAATTTCCTTCTCTAGAAGCTCGCAGCATGTTCAACATGATGTCTACCATGTCCAAGTACGACATCCAAAATGATGCTAGATCCCCTCGATCCTGGTGCAGACTCTCTTTGTATGCCTCAAAACGTTCAGCCAATGACACAAATGCTTGGGTGTTAAGTGTCTCTGTGAATGTCTCCTGGCATATATCTTGGGAAAATGTGTTGACCAAGTTTCGAATGGCAATTTCATCTTCTCCATGTATTTCTAAGAACCCTTTCATAGAGTAGTTTGTGGAACCTAACTGATCAATTGTGCTGTTTTCCCAAAAGTAGCTTTTCTACTGACCCCTCAGCAATGACACCTGATTCAATGCAAAGATCTCTCAACCCAGCATCTTGGAATCGTTTACCAATGAGGCTTAAGAGTGTACACAGGGTGTGAAATGTGCCCATCCGAGGAACGACTTCTGAAAATGTATCTCTCTGCTTCCAAATTATTTCAGTTGCTTTGGCATATAGTGCTTGGTCAAACACAACGATAATGCTACTAAGACCGAGTGATCTGATTAGTTGACACTGGCACAACACATCATGAACAGTAGACAGCAAAGTGGTAGGGGCATTTATTGTGGGTAAAATAACCAACTTCATCAGGGGTGATCTCTACTTCATCACGGACTTGAATGTTGAAGCCTGTCCAGCTCCCCACAGTTTAGTTTGAAGCACAATATGCACAAGTGAGCAACCATAGCAGAGTTTTCTTTTTCACTTCATGATTCATTGCCTGGTCATCCATTTCCACATATCCACAAAGAAGAGGTCCAACACGCTTTCCAGCAATGTAGATGGAAGGAAGTCTTTCCTCAATCTCTATGGTCCGATGTTTTCGGTTCTCTTCATTTATTTGATGCTATATGAGGGATTGTGGTCTAAACACCCTGGGCTGTGCAATGATGCCGTTAACTCGGTGTGATGTCCCTCCTCCGCTCAGTGTCTCCTCCCTCCTATCAATGTTGTCATATGCCAATGTCACTTGAACATTAGGCTGGATAACTCTTGGTATGGCAACACATCCTTCGTTCAACACCATCTTATGAATACACAGAGCTGTGTCAATCTCTTCAAGTTTTGAGTAAGAAACACCATGACCACTTAGGTTTAAGAGGCGAATGATCTCAACACAACCAGTTAGGGATTTGACAGCATATGGCAGGAGGATGTGTTTAGGAGGTATTACCTTTGCACACATTATACCATACACGAGGTCTTGCCCAACTGATTCAATGAGCCTTTGTAATCGATCCGATACAGGAGCTGAGGGGTCCAATTCACCTGTCAACAGCATTCTCAAGAAGGTTTTCACAGAGCATGGTATGAAGGCTGCTCCATCTTTCATCTCCTCTGGTACTGGGGGCTATGGCATTTTGACATCATGCTGTTTGACATGGGTTACAGGGCTGTCAAATGACTTCGTCCCTTGTAAACCTGACAAAATGTAACGTAGTTTATGCATAGTGCAATATTTTAATGGTTAAAACAGATTTCAGCAAAACATGCTTACTAAATGATCAGAAGATTGAGTAATTTAATTTTGTTTCTTCTCTGGCTAAAAATGGGCTTCTAAAAAGAATTGTCAAATACCGTTAAGTATCATACCTCAGATACAAATAAATTTAACATTTCTAGGCATAAAATGGATTTGGACACTTATTATCTCCAATCTGAGCCCATTTCAGTGGAGAAATTCTCATTGGTTCAGTATCTGGGGTGATTTTTTTAACAACGCTATTAATTTTAGGCAAGGGCAAAATCTTGTGACCTTTTGATCGCTAGTGACCTACTTCATTAGCAGATGGGCAAATATGATAGATAATTATGTAGAACATAAAATTCCCATTATTTTGAGTGGTCATACGTAGCAATTGGACCATTATTTCAAAAGATATTGCAATTCATATTTCCCCTACACCAAAATTTAGGATCCCATATTGGGACCATTTGTAGATCTTCATGAGGTGATTATTAGCATTAAGCTACTCCTCAAAGCTTGGCTTCAAACTTTTTTTTCAACAATGGATATATACCCATCAAGAAAACACAGTGACCTTTTGCCACCCCAGGTGGTACCAATATCTGGTCTGGCTCATGGACTATATGTTTTTATGTATTCTTTACAGTAGGAATCTGAAAACAATTCATGGACACCGCTATGTTATGGAAACATATTGACAGTTAAAACAATTAACATTGCACATGTTAACTTGCTTATAATGTAACTATTGTATAAGCTTTAAAATTATCCCAGAAAAATGTTTTATAGATATTTAGTAAATGTATTTTAAAATTTTGTATTATTATATAT
>NC_090727.1:551618-594118 GCF_036898095.1 Palaemon carinicauda
CTCTATTTTGAGGTGCCTTTCTTCTAGCATTTGATGCAGACCTCTGTTTTGAGGTGTCATCCTTTTAGCATTAGATGCTCTTTGACCTCTATTTCGGGGTGCCATCTTTCTAGCATTAGATGCTCTTTGACCTCTATTTCGGGGTGCCATCTTTCTAGCATTAGATGCTCTTTGACCTCTATTTCGGGGTGCCATCTTCCTACCATTAGATGCTCTTTGACCTCTATTTTGAGGTGCCTTTCTTCTAGCATTGGATGCAGACCTCTATTTTGAGGTGTCATCCTTCTAGCATTAGATGCTCTTTGACCTCTATTTCGGGGTGCCATCTTCCTAGCATTAGATGCTCTTTGACCTCTATTTTGAGGTGCCTTTTTTCTAGCATTGGATGCAGACCTCTATTTTGAGGTGTCATCCTTCTAGTATTAGATGCTCTTTGACCTCTATTTTGAGGGTCCATCCTTCTAGCATTAGATCTTCTTTGACCTCTATTTTGAGGTGTTATCCTTCTAGCATTAGATGCTCTTTGACATCTATTTTGAGGTTCCATACACTCTAAAAAATTAAGGGTATAAAAGGGGTAGAAAAGGGGTATTTCTAGTGGTTAAAATAGCATACCCTATCGGGGTATATAAGAACTATAATATACCCTTTACAATATACCCATATCAAGGGTATAACATATACTTGAGATACCCTTACTTAGGGGTGTATCGTAGGTAAAGAATACCCTTTTACAGGGTATTGTATACGACATAAATACCCGTGTATATCAATTACAATTTTATAATTAACATCTATTCCACCATTATATAGGTGTAGTTATAGCTTATAAGTATATAAAGTAATAAGGTCAATGATTTTAAAAGTTTGGTATATCAATTTATTATTTCCATTACACTTGAAAATCAAAAGTATATATATAATATATAAAGAGTGATGGCAGAAGCTGCAAAGCAAACCGTACGCAGAAATCTGTGAAAAGAAAATATTTGTTAGTGTGTGTGTGCCTATATATATATATATATATATATATATATATATATATATATATATATATATATATATATATATATATATATATATATATATATATATATATATATAGAAAAGAAAGGAAAAAATATCATGCACAAATACCTAACTGTCTGCTACCTCGGGTCAAACTGATTAAGAAATCATTGGCGTCTGTGTTTGCTTACAGACTACGCGTAATCGTAAAGTTATTAACGTTTAGCTGAATACGTTGTTTATGGTTTTTTCCTCCCAGACAGCTTGACGCTCACGCTCTCTCTCTCTCTCTCTCTCTCTCTCTCTCTCTCTCTCTCTCTCTCTCTCTCTCTCTCTCTCTCTCTCTCTCTCTCTCTCATAATTAAGTACTAATGATAATTTCTTACTTATTTTCCCCGGTGTTAGTAATAATGATTTTTTAGACTATCACAGCCTGAATGCAAAACTAATGATGATGTCTGACAATTTCTATTCGTAACGTTGAAGTAGGAAATAATGTTAAGTATGGTAGTTTTGACTTTTAAAATACTGCAGAAATAATGGGGATGAGTAACCTAAAATTTATTCAAGGCAGCATTTCAGATAATAAGAAACATACATACCACATTTTATCATGCGTAAAATTATGGTAAAATGTGTTATATGTCACATAAATACCAGAGTCAATGCAAAAACCATAATAATAAAAACAATATAATAATAATATAAGGAGTATAATAATAATAATAATAGTAATAATAGTAAAAAGAGTAAAGGAATAATAATAATCATAGCAATATTATTATTATCATTTTATATTGATATCAAAATTATAATAATAATAATAATAATAATAATAATAATAATAATAATAATAACAGTAAAATTAAATGAGATTATGGAAAGCCGCCAGCGAGAGACAGAGGGGAGAAAGAATTCGCCTGGCGAGAGAGAGGGAGGACTTGTCTCAGTTGTAGTGACGTCACATGTCACATTAATAACGGCTAGGCCTATCCGAGAGAAAGCTGTACATGAGTTGACAAAGAGCAATTTCATATATATATATATATATATATATATATATATATATATATATATATATATATATATATATATATATATATACTTATATATATACTTATATATACTTATATATATATATATATATATATATATATATATATATATAAGATTAATTGAATTATTATAACTAAAGAAGTTACTAAAGTCTACTAAGTAGTATATCAAAAGGCTTCGTCTCTGTTTTAACCATCGTTCAGTGCAAACCACACCACACGTAGGTATATGCTATTTAGAATCATTGTCAAAACGAAATAAAATAATGTAAGTGTCATTCTCGAATAGTTGTGGTTCTTTCACCATAGTTATGACATGCAACAGAGACGTACATAGCCGCGTATTTGTATGGTAAACCGCCGCCTTTTTATAAGCATCTACTGGCGTTTTTCTTTCAAGTCAGAGTTGGCGGTATATATACATGTTGGGGACCACTGTCTATGCTTGCATAGATGGACAGTTAGTGTTCTTACCTTGGTTAGCAGTTAACAGGTGAAATGCAGTGTAGATATTATAATCCCGATGACGCTAATTGGAGCAATTCATCTTCACTGCAGAGCAGACGAGAGTCCAGACGCCACTGAAATTTCCCGCCAAATTCCCGGGGTCTCGAAGAATCTCGAGACGGCAACAATACAAATTGCCAAGTACCGCATTTTGTAGGAACTTGCTTCAAAACTATCCATAACTCAAAACCAATATGTTGTTCGTAACTTTTTTGGTGCATTACACTATCAGTGTAACAATATGGTGATTTAATACAGAGTAAAAGTTCATTTCATGACATGATCACACAAACTTACCAAGCCCATTTTAAGACAAAGTACAATAGAGGGTATATTATTCACAAAAAATACCCTGCCTCCAGGTTTTGAGGGGTATATTTGAGCCTTAGGGTGTTTTACATGTATTTAAACCCCAGCTCAATCGTTATACCCTTTCTGTACCTTGAACTTTTTACAGTGTACTTCTAGCATTAGATGCTCTTTGACTTTTATTTTGAAGTGCCATAGTTCTGACATTTGAGGTTCTTTGGCTTAAAGGCTCTTTGTCACTGTTCTCTTTTGAAGATTTTGAAAAACTAGAAATTCTAGTTTTTCAAGATCTTTCTTTAGTACGTCAGTTTCCTACTAGATTTCAAGAGGGATTTCAGTACCGTGTCATCATTTCGTCAGATATCTCAGAGAAATCGATGGCATTCATTTTTTTTACCCATCAGGGCGATGAATAATGGCGATTTATCTGCTTACGCCATCATGCCCAGGTAAACGATGAGCAACACACTGTATTTACCAATGCTTTATGAAGGATACGTCTATTCTTCAGTGTTAAATTTGGAACAATTCTGTTCAAGAACCACACATCGCTCACCACTCAATTGAACCATTCTGTAGTGAAAGAGCCCGTGGTTAGCACACTCTGTGTAATTGCCAATATAATGCCTTCCTGCCAACCATTCTGCCTCCTTCCTCATTTCCCACAATCCGTCTCTGTACCAATACCAAGCCACGTATTTTTCCATAAGTCTCTAATTATAGGACATTGTCGCAAAAGCCCAAGCAATTGAACCTTTCAATGTACGTTCATTGTAATATTCAAAGCTGGGCAACTTAGGCAGAAACCACCAAACTATCAGTAAATGAAGGTGTTCCGAAAAGCTTCCAGTTGATCCTGTTTCGCCAGAACGCGAGCTCTGCGAGTCAACTGAAATCCTCCTACCAGTTGAGTTCCGGAAAGGGCCAATAAAATATCATCAATGTTCAATTTGTAATCTTCCATAGCTTACATATCATAAGAGGTGTTGCAAGGTACAATTGAAAAAAAATCAAATCATAGTCTTCAGAAGTTATTTGGATCTAGGGGTGGAACCGTTCAGAACGGCTCTGGGAAGCAAAAGAAAAAGAATCTTGAAGCCTAAACGTCGATTCATTTGAAAGTATTCGGGCAGAAAATACAAGAAAAAGAAAAGGGAGACAGGAAGGAGAGAAGTTGGAAAGAATCCAAAAAGGAGAACTAATAATAGATCGTTGATCAGTGTACGATATGCGCATGTGAAATGAGAAAGTAAATGTTGAAGAACCAAAAATGAAGATTGTGCACAATAAAGCAAAAACTACACAGATGTAGAGAATATTGAACGACTAGAGAAAGATCTAAATTTCTTCAATCTGACGTAAGAAAAAAAAAAGGACGAACAAGTTTTCATAAGAGAATGCTGTCTCCTGAGCTCCGGAGGTATTCCCAGAAAGTCTTCAAAGAAGAATTACATCCTTTCGATGCATACATATCTCTCTCTCTCTCTCTCTCTCTCTCTCTCTCTCTCTCTCTCTCTCTCTCTCTCTCTCTCTCTCTCTCTCTGCAATCTGATAAAACTCCGAAAAAGGAGCCAAATAAACTAAAGGAAAATGGGGAAATCTTTGAAGAGAACAAATTCATTTCGGCGTAGGAATCATCTTTTCCGCCGAAGACATTTGGAAGATTCCAGATTTGCAACACGATTCAAAGAGTGGTTTTTTGGATTGCTCATGTCTTTAGATATTTCCATAATTGTTATCAAAAATATATAGAAAATTTAAAGTGAAGATGGATGTAAGAAGAGGAGATAAATGAAGACTTTGAAAAGATTTGTCCAGGATTCCTTCGTAGCTCTCGCTCGAGTTGGGTCTTCAGGTTTTATGATGGAGGCAAGGGGCGAATCCATCGCCACGTTTAGCAAAGAATTCACACTGGATTATGGCGGCTTCAGGGAAAAACAATAAAAACATGAATGTTTCGTTTTGTATATGTTCATTTAATACACTTCTGTGATATTTTTATTTTTTTTTCTCCTGCTTTATCCATTTAATTATATAATTTTTGAAGTAGGAAATGATAAATAATGGATTGATTTAAGCTAAAGATCGAGACGACTAGCGAAATCTAGCCGAGTGCCTTTGCATAAAAAGACGCAGATGATTTATATGGACACACACATACACACACACACACACACACACACACACACATATATATATATATATATATATATATATATATATATATATATATATATATAATATACATATATATATATATATTATATTATATATATACACACATACATATATATATATATATATATATATATATATATATATATATATATATATGTGTGTATATATATATATATATATATATATATATATATATATATATATATATATATATATATATATATATATATAACGTCTGTGTGTTTGAATTTATAAATAAATTTTCATCGTAGGCTATTGCCTTAGTGGCGTCATAACTCGATATCAAAAGAGGCCTTCAATAAAATAAATCCCGTAGATTGTTTAAGATTATTTGCTTAGTTTTGTTGGAAACCTATTTAGTAGCTTTAGTTTATATTTTGGTTTTATTTGGTGCTGTTATATACTCAAAACTCGCCTGGGGTAAATAAGGTTTGATCAGCAAATTTAAGCATTCATTTATGAAAAGAATGTTAAAGAAGGATTATGACATTGCAAAAAAAATGCTTAGTTAAATGTTCCTATTTTGATAAAAAATATCTAAGGAATGCCTGTAAGGATACGGGATGATACATGTTTAAAACACGGAAAAAATTTAGAATGCAAAAAGGATTGTAGAAGGGTCGTATTTTCCTGTCCGCTTTACTAAATCTCTTAAATCTGAAATTTTGTTCTAAAGGAAAAGGAAGCGTTTCGTATTTTTAGTCATTTTTTCATTGGATAAAGAGAGAAAAAAGTAGAATGATATGCCTTATGATTTTGTTTAGAAATTGGCCAGCGTTTATTCATATATCTGTTTGTCTTTTAGCAGAATTACTTCAAAACTTCCTGCCGGATTTTATCAAGTTCTAAGAACAGATAGGTATTATGCTCGGGAAAGTCCTATTCAACTTTGTAAAGGATCTGTGAATCAAGGTCGTTATTTTTGTTATTATTATGCAGCAGATTCATTCCTGGTCAACATAACAGAAAGGGAAAACTTGGTCTTCAGACTTGTAAAATGTTGACAATCTTCGTTGGCGGAGGTTTGAAATCTCTGATTGCTCTTTTTATTTTATAATGTCGTGCGTGATGTTAACAAACATATTTATTCACCAATGTAATATTCCTCTAAGACAACCCATAGAAGATCCAATTGTTACTTAAAATCTCAATATGTTGACGTTGATATTATTTTGCGTTGATATTTTGAAAGGTTTCCAAATTTTACTTAACATAGTCATTGTCTGATTTGCATTTTAAATCTTTCACCAAACTCTAATTCTAAAGACCCTGTATTGGAGATCATAGTTCCAAAACATTTAAATGATTCTACTTCATTAATCCTTTCTCCTTCCAATGATGTTTCATCTTCCATTGCATACTCCGTTGTCACCATCTCTGTCTGTCTTCTATTTATTTTGAGCCCAACGTCGTGTGATATTTCATGCACTCTGATATGCAAGCAATGCAACTCTGTGGTGTTCTGTCTGAAATTACATATGATAATAAGATTACACCAGTTTAGTGAGATCAGTGTTACTCTGAGGACATGAGCCATGGTATGACAATGAAACAATCTCCAATAGATTTTATTGATTTGAGAATTAAGCCCTCAGAAGGATATTGGAAGTTTAATGGCAGGACAGGATTAGAAATGAAACTATCAGAGAGATTACTCGAGAGCCATATGTGGATGAGATGATGATGATGATGATGGGTAGATGGAGATAGTATGGGCATGCTCTTCGCACTCACTAATAAAGATTAGTTCACTAAACGTTCATCTGGGCTCCACAAGACACTAGAAGAGTTGGGAGACCCATGCCTACATGGATGAGGACTATGAAGCGTGAAGTAGGAGATGATAAATGGAGAAGTATTGAATAAAAAGCTCTCAAGACATAGACGACTGGTGAAATGTAACCGAGGCCATTTGCGTCAATAGGCGTAGGAGGAGATGATAATTTTGAAGGGTAGTCGTCAATTTGCAGCTTACACGATCAAGGTTTTTTTCAATTTTCTAAATTCTCAGCCAATATTTAGGTCGTCTATACTCTATAGACATCGGAAGATTCTTAGAATTCTTTTTTAGCTGATGTTTTTTATATCAATAAATGTTTCTTGATAGGATTTATGCCATTCACCATCCTGAATGCGACTTACTAAAGTTGGCTTATTGTTAGGTACATTATTCACGGAGACTTAATGGGAGTTGTCGAAACAATCCTGGTGGTTTTTATCGCTTGGAAATCGAGCTAAAATAATTTGTTTATCATAACCACTAGATCAGAGGTTTCATTTATACATACTGATTTATTTATTATTTATTTGTAAGTTGTCAGCATGAAGCCAATATTATGAATTATTGTTCTACATGTTTTAATTTGATGTTTTCGCCTGCCATCTCCTGTGAAAAAATCTATTCACTGTAAAGATATCTTCATTTTTACGCACTCCGTGAGAATATGGAAATATATTTAATTCTATCTAAGGTGTTGCCCCTTTTAAGAGATAGATTACCCGAACAACTTCATCCAGAATAAAGACCTATTCAGTTGAAAGATAACCTATTATATAAATTCGAATCTTCTGATGCCCGAAAGATAAAAAGATTTTCCTTAAATATATTTCAAAAGAAAAGAATATTTTGTTGCATAACCTGTTTGTGTTGGTGCTTTATCCTTCTTCATTAGCTGAGGTGATTTAGAGGAGTCATTCCTTGAGTAAAGTCAGCCATTATAAAGTGAATAAGATTAAATTGATGTCATATCATGTCATGTCATTTGTGAGTTGATCCTTCTTGTTTGTAATCTTGACATAACTTCGTTGAGGTCAAATGATTTAATTTGTTACCCAAAACTAAGTATTAATAGATTGACTTGTGTAGTGAATTGGTCCCTGCAGGCATGGTTTCCAGCCGAACAGGTGGGGGTTAGAATCTCCACCCGGCCAGAAGCTATTACCATAAAATGAATACCAAGTGGATGTATATTCCCAGGATAGAGTTCGGTATTAAATGCTATTCGTGGGTGATATTTACACACACACACACACACACACACACATATATATATATATATATATATATATATATATATATATATATATATATGTATGTATACATATATATGTATGTATATATGTATTTATATATGTGTGTGTATATATATACATGTATATGTATATATATGTATTTATATATGTATATATATATATGTATATATACGTTTATGTGTGTATATATATATATATATATATATATATATATATATATATATATATGTATATACAGTATATGTATATATACATATATGTATATGTATATATATACATATATATATATATATATATATATATATATATATATATATATATATATATACACAATATGAATTGTGTTAAAGCAATATAGAATGCATATTCACCAATGCATGTTTTCATTTATGATATCGAAGTGAAGTTAATAATAAGACTGGTGGGAATAGTTAAATTGTTGATTTTCTAGTGTCTGGACGCGTTTCATTCAGGTTTGACTATTTCTTTCGACCATTTTTAGAGTCATTTACTGTGCATTAGTTAAGTTGCTTTTTCTGTTTCCTTCTGATTAGAGGGACCACAATTTTGACGATTTTGTAATGTGTATTTTTTGCATACAGAGATTGTGTCCTTTGAAGCCAGAGTATAAAATCTTAGAAATAGCAATTGTTTATTTTTTTTTTTTTTTTAATCGAAGGCCAATTGACCGGGCAAGAAGGAGATTATGCTTTTTGAAACATGGCATTGTAATGAATTAATTTATGCATACGAGTTTGATGGCTAATGGTCAGGGTAGAAAAATCGAATTTGTGGTCCTGTCCCGAATGAAGTGTGTAAAATACATGACCGGAGAACGAGGTGTGTTAGGCTCGAGTATGTCAATGGCTAATGTGTTATTATCCGGTTAAAATAAGATGTCACATGTCGGTTTTAGCGGAAAGACTTGCAGATATCTACAAATTTAGCGATAAATATGGAATTATTTTTTTTATTATTACATTGTTTGATGGTTGATACGCCTCTAAATTCTTGTACATTATTCCAATAACTTTAAATTCGTGTTCAGTGCGTGAAGTAAGGAAACTTACTCGAAAGATAGTTCTCCTTTTTTGGAGTTTAAAGCCTCAAGATTTGTGGAGATAAAACCCAGACGAATTTCTTGAAGAAAGGAGACTTTCGAAAATGCAGCGGTTACGACTGCTGGAAATACGTGTGGTGGGAGAGATCTAGAGGTAGAAATGAGTTCACATACTGACGCCCTTACGGTTTTTGCAGACATCTAAAATCAGGGAAACTCTCTCTCTCTCTCTCTCTCTCTCTCTCTCTCTATATATATATATATATATATATATATATATATATATATATATATATATATATGTGTGTGTGTGTGTGTGTGTGTAATGTATGTAATTATATATATCATATTAATCAGCTGTCAAAGTCTTTCCTATGATATTTGAATAATTCCAAATATTAATGGGCCTTAAATGTTAGTAAATGTGAAATTCAATACCATTTGGAGAAAAATAGAAACTTCAAAGGTATATTTCATATTCATTCTGTCGTATCATATGATATTTGACCTAAGACGGTTGGCGAGACAGGAAAGTAACTTCAAGTATTTTCTAAATCGTTCCCTTACCTATGTTATATAAGTAAAGATATGTTCCTATTTTGTTTTTGTTTTTTCCGCTTTGTGTTTGTCTGTTGGCAAGTTGACTTGAGATTCAACGGGTGAAATTTAATTTAAAACTTTGGGAAGATTTTATTTTTATGGTAATTTACCAGATATTTGTTAAACGTCACTTTGTCATCTCCTCTACTGTATATAAAGAGCAAGTCTCTCTCCCTCTCTCTCTCTCTCTCTCTCTCTCTCTCTCTCTCTCTCTCTCTCTCTCAGGTAAATACGGATATACTGTACAAAATACTGGAGAAAATTGTTGAAAAATATGTACCGAAAAAAAACAATAAACAAAAGACGTGCATACCAAGAGACAGAAGGATCTTATTTCAGAAAATTAAAAAGTGGAAGAAAAATCTTGCAAAAGAAAAAAATGTGTGGAAAATGAGGGAAATAAAATGTAAGATAGAAAATGCAGAACAAAAGATTATACAGTCGAAAGAAAATGAAAAAAGGGACTTAGAAGAAAGGACACTTCAAAATATAAAAAGAAACCCCAAAGTACTTTAATCCTATGCAAAAAAGATGAATAAAAGGAGAATAGAAATAGGCCCTCTAAGAATTGAAGGACGGCTAACGAATGAAAAAAAGGAAATATGCAACATATTAGCAGAAAAATATAAGAGTGAGTTCACGCCAAGAATTGCGAATGAGAATAATGAAACAGAAATGAGAGAAGAAAATGTTGAATATCTAACGGATATAGATATTAATGAAGCAGATATTGTCACAGCTATAAACGAAATTAAAAATGGATCGGCAGCCGGACCAGATGGAGTTCCAGCGATTTTGTTAAAAAAAACTGCAAACACTATCGCGAAGCCACTTGCAATACTGCTAAGACAGAGTATAGATATGAGCGAGATATATGTTAAACATAAATTAGCTTATATAACCCCTATCTTCAAAAGTGGATCAAGACTAGAGGCAAGCAATTATAGACCTGTTAGTCTAACATCACATATTATGAAAGTGTATGAGAGGGTAATAAAAAAGAAAATAATGAACCATTTGGTCAAAAATAATTTGTTTAATATGGGTCAACACGGTTTCGTACCTGGAAAAAGTACACAGACCCAACCGATAGCTCACTATGAAAACATATACAATAATATGATAAATGAAAAAGACACAGATGTGATCTATCTAGATTTTGCAAAAGCCTTTGACAAGGTAGACCATAACATATTGGAGAAAAAAATGAGAAAGCATAATATTGTGGGAAAGATAGGAAATGGGTAAAAGAATTCCTGCAAAACAGAAAACAGATAGTGGTTGCAAATGACGAGAAATCAGATGAAGCCCAGGTAATATCTGGTGTGCCCCAAGGTACGGTATTAGCTGCACTGCTATTTGTTATTATGATCTCAGACATAGACTGTGATGTTGGAAACTCCGTAGTGAGAAGTTTCGCCGATGACACAAGAATAAGTAGAGAAATTACTTGTGATGAAGATAGGAACTCACTACAAAGAGATCTAAACAAAATATATGAATGGGCGGAGATAAATAGGATGGTATTTAACTCCGATAAATTCGAATCAATAAATTATGGAAACAGAGAAGGAATGGTGTATGCATACAAGGGACCTAATAATGAGACAATCACAAACAAGGAAGCAATTAAAGACCTTGGTGTAATTTTAAATAGGAATATGTTATGCAACGACCAAATAGCAACACTGTTGGCTAAATGTAAAGCAAAAATGGGAATGTTATTCAGACACTTTAAAACAAGAAAAGCTGAACACATGATTATGCTTTACAAAACTTATGTGCGTAGTACACTCGAGTACTGCAATGTGATATGGTACCCACACTACCAAAAGGATATTGCGCAAATAGAGTGTGTACAAAGGTCCTATACTGCTAGAATAGAAGAAGTTAAGGACCTTGATTACTGGGAAAGACTGCAATTTTTAAAACTATACAGTCTAGAAAGGAGAAGAGAACGCTACATGATAATACAAGCATGGAAGCAAATAGAAGGAATTGCTGAAAACATCATGGAGCTTAAAGTATCAGAAAGAGCAAGCCGAGGTAGATTAATAGTGCCAAAAAGCATTCCAGGTAAACTGAGAAAGGCGCACAGGACATTAATCCACTACGCACCAGCATCGATAATGCAGCGACTATTTAATGTGCTGCCAGCTCATCTAAGAAACATATTAGGAGTGAGCGTAGATGCGTTTAAAAATCAGCTCGATAAATACCTAAGATGCATCCCAGACCATCAAAGACTGGAAGATGCAAAATACACCGGAAGATGTATTAGCAACTCTCTGGTGGATATACGAGGTGCCTCACACTGAGGGACCTGGGGGAACCCAAACAAAAAATAAGGCAATAAGGTAAGGCTCTCTCTCTCTCTCTCTCTCTCTCTCTCTATATATATATATATATATATATATATATATATATATATATATATATGTGTGTGTGTGTATATATATACATAGATATATATTTGTGTGTATATACATATATACATACATACATATATATATATATATATATATATATATATATATATATGTATATATATATATATATATATATATATATATATATATACACACACACATCATCGACAGCAAATGCAACGAATTTTTCTCCACTGCAGGACAATTACCTCAGCCATGTCTTTAGTCATATCTGGGGTTTGGTCATTCTCATCACCACGTTGGCCACTTCAGATTGGTGATGGTGGGAGAGACTAGTCTGATTGCTCATAGCAAACCAACCTAGTATGGTTAGCCTTGTTTATTACAGCTTTACTGATCATGGCGATATACAAACCCTTTCACCACGTTAAGGTATTCCCACTCAAAAAAGATCTATGTGTATATATATATATATATATATATATATATATATATATATATATATATATATATATATATATATATATTATATATATATATATATATCATATATATATATATAGATAGATAGATAGATACATACATACATACATATATATAATAAAATTTCTTTGTTGTCATGCTGAGCGGCAACCACTCGGAACGCACAATCTTCCACAAATTGCCCAAACTGCCATGTTGTTTAGGGTAAGGGTAAATCTGTGTGTATGCATATCTATCTAAATATGTAGCCGTCATTATGACGGGTCGCATACACTGGTGAGTATTTAACGATTTCTGGAATTTGTCGTCATTCTCACCAATCAGATTAGTTTCATCTACTACAGCATTCATTTTTCCGTGCCATATACAGTTCGTTTTCTTATTAATAACTTTGCGCTTATATCCTTTGTTCTTTCTCTGATATCATTCTTTGAACGGTAATATTAGCATTTTTCACCTTGTCTGAGGGTAATTTTCATACTCTTCAAACATATTTCATTTTAAAATAAAAATCTTTAAATAGCTCTCAGCAAGCAATCATCAGTACTAGGTATTCTCATATTCTTCTATATTGTGTTTCTTTATGTCCAGTACATCACATTGTTTTATCACCTTACTTTGGAAATTCCCTATTAAATGTTCCAAAACAAATATTTAATCTCATTCACCTTACTTATAGTGTCAGCTGCCATACATACATACATACACACACACACACACACACACACACACACACACTCATATATATATATATATATATATATATATATATATATATATATATATATATATATATATATATATACATATATATACATATATATATATATTGCAAATCTTCCTGAACATGCTAAACAAATTTTCATATAAAATTATTCTTACGTATATTTTAGATATAATTGTCTACACATTTTTATGTCCAAGTGATGCTTAATAATGAAAGGCGTAAATGAAATGTAACATTGTTTGTTGGATTTTATTTTACCCAACGTGTATTATCCAACCGGCTAATTTTACCGTGTAGTCAATTCCTTTGCAAATATTGACGTTCATTCATTTCATTAAAAAAGTGAGGTTTTATCCAGCGTTTGATATTGGCTTAAATTATGTTAATTATTCATTAATGATCGCCATTGTAGTATTTGGTTGTTCACCTGATGTCTTTTTTGGAGGTAATTTTTAGAAATAGTTATCCAAATGTTATGTCTGTTTTTAATATAATGGTAACACCAAAGGGGAAGGTCTCTTTGATAGTATAATACTGAGCTATTATGATACCCCACCTCTCTCTCTCTCTCTCTCTCTCTCTCTCTCTCTCTCTCTCTCTCTCTCTCTCTCTCTCTCTCTCTTAATGTTATTATGTCATTATTTATCGTTCCCGTTTGTTGAATTTATGGTTTTATTGTCTCTGGTGACTTCCTTCTTCTTCCAAATTTCTCACGGTTATAGAATATCATAGATCTTGTGTGTGTTAACTAATTTTTAATTTTTTTGTAGTGTAGGCTACAGTTTATGGGCATGATTATTTCACGGCATTTTCATGGGAGAGACAATAACCATGAACAGAATTTGAAAGAAAATAGATTTGATTTAAAATACTAATTTGTTTAGTTGGTGAACTGATAGAATGAGGCTTTCAATGTACGATCAGCATCCTTAGCAACACTTTTTGTTTTCTAAAAATAAGCATGATCTCCTTAAGAGGCTAAGTATGCCAACGCCATTCGTTCCCTTTCAGAATAAGAGTCAAATGAAGTTGTCTTATAACTGACTGTTGGGTAACATCAAAGACAGTTTGATGGACTGAATTTGACAGACTTACAATAAAAAAAAAAAAAAATCTTTAAGTTTAGATTTCATTAGAGTGAGGGTAAACATTCACTTTCAATGTAATTGCTGTGATGATTGCCACGTTTAGAAATGTGAAAGCATCCACAGAAAAATGTGAAAGCTTCCACTGAAAAGCCACATATGCAAGTGAACAGGTCGAAAGGCATTTGATCGAAAGCCGCCCTTTGCTGTAGATGGGGACTCGGCTGGGTTGTGTCTATTTCCCTTGAGAGGTTAGGGGTTCCCTTTGCTGGTGACATCAGACTATTTTCTAGAGAGAGAGAGAGAGAGAGACGAAGCCTACATTGTCTGGTATATGTGAGTAAGAAGGAAGGTATATTAGTTATCGAGACTTTTATATAGTTATATAGTTAAATATGTAATAAGTCTTTCATATGGTTTTATATCCCTTGATTGGTTTGATTTTACAAATAGTTGGGCAGTTTTTGGAAGTATATCTTCCTAACAATGTATTTAGGATGATTTTTTTATTAATATTATTAATTTATTAATTTTACGTAATGATAATTGCAGATAGGCTGAGGATGACATAAGTTATGTCGAAAGTTACCAAATAAAGAAGATGATAGCAGCATTGACCATTTTATTTCTATATATATATATATATATATATATATATACATACACTACTGTACACAACCCTTCTAAATATTCAAATAGATATGCACACGGGCGCACATATTCAACCCTCCCCACCCCTCCCTTTTCCTAACTACAACACTTTATTTTAGGTAATTTGTAGGAGATTGTTCTTGTCCAAGTGGAATTTTTCTTGAACCTTTGAGGAGAGATCATGATCCATTGCTCATTAGGTTTGCTGACTTGTGTCAAGTTTCGAGATCTCTTACGGAAGAGTTCACGTCTCGCTGTGATGCGAATAGTCATCTTTCTTCTTCCAGGATATGAATAACCAAAATCTAAGGTGTCTCGTGTGAAGGTAGCTGCAATTGAAGTTCTATTTTATTTATAGGTAATATTTCGATTTTCTCTGGAAATATACGTCAACAGTATTTTATTATTATTATTATTATTATTTTTATTATTATTATTATTATTATTTGCTAAAATAAAATCCTAGTAGCAAAAGCAGGCTGCTATAAACCCAAGGACTCTTACAGCGAAAATAGCCCTGTGAGGAAAAGAAATAAGGAAGCATATAGAATAGTGTGCCGGAGTGTACCCTCAACCAAGAGAGCTTTAACCCAAGGAAATGATCGACCATGGTACAGAGGCTATGGCACTAACCAAGACCTGAGAATAATGGTTTAATTTTAAAGTGTTTCATTTCTAGAAGAGGTGCATACCGTAACTGAAGAGAGACTTCTAACCTTACGAAGTGTAAAGTAACTACTGAACAATTACGGTGCAGCCGATAACCCTTCGAGCAAAGAAGAAATGTATGGTAATCTCAGTGTTGTTAGGTGTATGAGGACACAGGAGAAGGAAGAAAGAATAAATCAGATGATCCGGTGTTTGCGACGGCAAAGGAAAAATGAGCCGTAACCAGTGGGGGATCCAATATAGAGTGTCTGGCTAGATAAAAGACCTAATGACTCTATACCGTCAGTATCACAATGAATGGATGATTTTAAATCAAAACGCTCCACATAGCAAACGAACGTTGCATTGTCTCTGTACATATTTATAGCTGTAGTAACTAGCAAAGTCGGGGTGGCCTCTGCACTCCTGCAGGAGCGGGGTAGTGACTCTCCGCCCCAGCGAGAGCGGGGAACCCCTCCCCCTGCCAGCAAGAGTTGGGGAGCCCGTCCCTATGTCAGCAAGAGCGGGGTAGCCCCTCCCCACGCCAGTGAACGCGTGGAGCCCTTGGAGCCCCTCCCCGCGCCAGCGAGAGCTGGGGAGCACCTCCCCGCGCCAGCGAGAGCGGGGGAGCCCCCTCCCCCTCCAGTGGGAAGGGGAGAGCTCCACTGGCCCAACACTAAAGAGTTCCTCACTCAAGCTTAGTTTTAATAAAATGGTCATGAAGTCTTTTCGAAAGCAAAAAGTCTTCAGGATATGAAATAGTTCCCGGCAGAGCTCCAAAAGGTCTTTAGACTCTCTGTGAGAAGAAATATGGAATAACGGGACATTTCCAAGTCGGCTTCAAATTTTTCTTTGTCTCCAAGCAGAAATGCTAGATAAGGAAAAATACATCGTGAAGGGAGCAGTGACAAGTGGAACCTGGAAGGTAGTCTGGAAAAGAAAAACAAGAAAAATGTTGAAGACTAAAGGTTGATTTATTTGAAAGGATTCCAACAGAAAATACAGGAAGAAGAGGGAGACAGAAATGAGAACGGGAGAAAAGATTGAAAGAATCCGAAAAGAACTAATGATAAGTCGTTGATCAGTTTAGGAGAGGGTGAATTTAAAATAAGAAATAAAGTCCATTACGTTGATTAACCAAAAATTAAGATTTTGCAGAATAAGGTGGAAACTATGCAAAAGTAGAGGGTATGGAAGGATAAGAAAAAGATCCGAGTTTCTTCATTCTGACGTAAGAAGAAAGAAAATGCCGAAGAAGTCTTCATAAGAGAATGCAGTTTCTAGGGCTGTGGAGGTATTCTCAAAAAGTCTTCAGAGAAGAATTGCGTGTTTTCAACGCATACACATCTCTCTCTCTCTCTCTCTCTCTCTCTCTCTCTCTCTCTCTCTCTCTCTCTCCATTCTAATAGAACTCTTTAAAGTGAGCAAAATAAACGGAAGAAAAGTGGGAAATCTTTCAAAATTACAAATTCGTTTCAGAATCATCTTTTCCGCTGAAGAAATTTGGAAGATTTCACATCTTCAACACGAATCGAGGAGCAGTGTTTGGGATTGCTATAGTCTTCAAATATTTTCGTAATTGTCTTCACAAATATATAGAAAAATTTAAATGAAGAAGGATGCAACTAGTAGAGAATGAACGGATGATAAATGAAGACTTGGAAAAGAGGGTGAAGATTTGTCTACGATTCCTTCGTAGCCCTGGCTCGAGTTTGGTCTTCAGCTTTTATGATGGAGGCAAGGGGCGAATCCATCGCCACGTTTAGCAAAGAATTCACCTTACTTTATGGCGACTTCAGGAAAGAACAATAACAATGCAAATGTATATGGTCATTTAATACACTTCTGTGATATTATTTTGAGGTTTATCCATTTATTTATATAATTTTTGAAGTAGATGATTTCAGCTCAAGATTGAGACGACTGGTGAAATCTAACCGAGGCCCTTTGCATCAGTAGGCGTATATTCTATATATATATATATATATATATGTGTGTGTGTATATATATATATATATATGATATATAAATTTATATATATATATATATATATATGTATATATATATATTATATATATATGATATATAAATTTATATATATATATATATATTATATATATATATATATGATATATGTATATATATATATATATATAAATGTGTCTGCGTGTGTGTATATATATATATATATATATATAAATATACATACATATATATATGTATATATATATGTATATATATATATGTATATATATATATGTATATATATATATATATATGTGTGTGTGTGTGTGTGTGTGTGTTTGATAAAAACATTTAAGAACAGTAACATCATTAGAATAGATTTTTCATAATATATAAATTATAAAGAGAGACTTACGTCAGCGTGTGCTGCATAATAGCTGTGCTAAGCAAAGACTTAAATTAGGAGATAAGTTGTTCACTAGATATCGAATTTTCATTCATTAATATAACGTTTAGCAAGAATGCGATCCTTACTCTTGATATTGGAGAATCCTCTTTTAAGTAAATTCTTTTAGAAACTGTTTAAAAAAAATTATTGTTTACCATACTATGGATTGTCGTAAAGGGAAGTTCATTGATGAGTTCATGTTGCTTTTTTACCTGATTAACAGGTTATATTTAACATCGTTAAACTCTGCCAAACTTCTGTTGTTGTGATATCAAATTCCACCCTGAGATTGCGGGAGACTTTGATGATCAAAAGTTTTCTCGAGTGAAATTTTAAGGCTCCGGTAATTCTATTGTCGAGTAAACAGCCAAGGAGGGTTTTTGGGGCTACAAAAAGAGGTGAATGTTGGTGGAAATTAACGGGTACTTGGTTTCGAGTTCTTGGATATTTTAGAAAATCTAATCGGGTAAGATTGCGTTTTTTCGTCGTCTCTGTAATGGGAAAATTAAATGTATGAACAGTTCAGATTTAGCCCTCATCAGACACCCAAAATGACCATCTTAATTCAAATACAATAATGATACTAACAATGATTATTATAGTAGGTGATTATTATTACTTTCAAATATGTTAAGAAAATATCTTGCGAACAAAACAATTAAGTTACATTTAAGTACGTTATTTAGGTATAAATTTTATTAGGTATTAATGTAACAATGGCGTTAAAAGAAAATGTGATCCTCCCAGAATTTGGGATAATAAGTTCGGTGGTACTCAGAGTATCTTGAGAAACAAGGCTCTGAGGAGGTACAGTTGGATATAGGAATTCCTGGTACACCTCGTTCTGAGAAAGTGCACCTGGTCACAGCCTTACTGTGCGGCGAGTTCCTTTGTTAGGCTCCACCCACCACCTCTGCCATCTCCCTCAACACTAACTTTTTGGTGACTCGCTGCGAAGTAAGGGTGTGACAGGGTGCACTTCTTCGGAGCGAGGTTAGTCTCTAGGACACTGTCCTTCCCCTTGCTTCTGCTATTCATGAGTGACCTCTAAACATTTAAACTAAGAGATGCGTTTTATGATAGGAACAAAATTAGTTAATTACCGGAAAGTCGTTCAATTATATAATTTTGATGTAAATAAATTTGATATCAAATAAGTGCTGCTTTCAGTCAGTGTGCGGCTGGAACCGGTAATTAGTTTTACTTCATTTGGGAATATTATTTAGAAGTCCAAATATTTATATATATGTATGCATAAATATATTTATAACCTTAAACTATACAGTTTTTAGGTCATGGAAATCATATTTCTTGGTTAATGAAAGCAATATTTTTATATAATTTCCAAGAATGTTTTTTTTTTTTTTTAATATTGGAAAGTATTCATAAACTAATGACTTTAGTTGCTGAAGTTGTAAGGAAGTGGTTTTTAAATCTTATCTTGAATGAATGGTGCAGTTCACATCTGTAAGTTTACTTGAGGTCAAACTTTTTGTTTCAATCTCTTATATTAATATTTCCTGGGATTTAGTTGGTGCTTCTTCCTGTTTGTTTGCTTAGAATTTTGCTCCAGATATACATTCTAAAAGTAAATTTCTTTTCCAATGAAGAACGTTTATGATTTAAAAAGCAAAAGATTATTTGGACCTTGCGTCTAATTTTAAAAGCTTCCCCGTAATTGATGTGCTGTACAGTGTCAGCCTTTTGACCGATCTCGTTCCTCCTTCCTCTCACTTGCTGAGGAGATCCCTTGTCTCCTCAGTAAGGGAACCTTGAGCATTTTTATCTTTGGATATAATTTTACAATATTTTACCATTGATTAGACTAAATAAGAGAATTTATACTCTGTCTACCTATTCTATAAAGTCAGTTACAACAGTGACATCACTTTTTAACTCTGTGATCATTAATATCAGCTTAAGTAAAAGTCTTGGAATTATTTTGCTGCTTACGTTTAACTTGATTCGTATAATACGAGTATTTATTCAAGAGATAGTCTCTCTCTCTCTCTCTCTCTCTCTCTCTCTCTCTCTCTCTCTCTCTCTCTCTCTCCAGTCAATCCTAGGTAGCGTCATTCTATTAACCATTAACCCCATTTGCACTTGGGAGACAAGAGTAACTTTAACGGAAGGTGTATGGGTTTCATGTTTTTTTCTCTCTCCTTTCACTTAAGCACAATTTGACTCACATTTAGCCTTTCGATAATTGAAAAAGAAATTTTTTTTTTTTGTTTTTAATATGATCAAGATTATCCACATTTTGCATCTAAACACATTTATGAGCTCAAGGGCTGATCTCTCTCTCTCTCTCTCTCTCTCTCTCTCTCTCTCTCTCTCTCTCTCTCTCTCTCTCTCTCTCTGTTTTTTCCTTTTTTTACGCTTAAAGAGCATTAGTTACTGAGGTACGTCGCCACTCAAGATCACCGAATAAAACAAAAAAATGTTGTTTATGCGTTTGCAAATGACAGCCTTAAGGGTCGTAAAGGACCATCCTAACTCCTAAGGCTGTGATGGTGGGGACGTTGACGAGTAATGGTTCTCAGGAGACAATTCAGAGAGAGAGAGAGAGAGAGAGAGAGAGAGAGAGAGAATTTGCCAAAAACGTGGAGAATATTGAAAACATCCCTAAAAACAAGGAAAACATAACCGAAAATTTGAAAACTGAAAAATCCATTAACTGAGAAGAGTGAAAACAATGCCGAAAAAACAAAAACACAGAGAGAGAGAGAGAGAGAGAGAGAGAGAGAGAGAGAGAGAGAGAGAGAGAGAGAGAGAGAGAGAATCGTGGAAATATTTATCTCTCTCTCTCTCTCTCTCTCTCTCTCTCTCTCTCTCTCTTCTCTCTCTCTCTCTCTCGTCGGAGATGCTGATAATATCGGTAACTATAGACCTATTTCTTTGCTGCCCATCCTTTCAAAGATGATAAAGAAAATAATTGCGAACCATCTGACTGATTTTCTTGAATCAAAGAAATGACTTACGAATAACCAACATGGCTTTCGACCACATCTCTCCACAGAAACAGCTTTAATGGCAGTCACCAATAAAATTTACGAAAACATTAAAAACAATAAAATATCTCCTCTTTTTCTTTTTGATCTCTCGAAACCCTACGACAGTGTCAATCACAACATTCCAGTTAAAAATGCAAATATTCAAATATCGATTCATTTTGTTTTAACAAGTATCTTGGCGATAGAGTTCAGTCAGCACGCATTGGATCATCCATATCCTCCCCTCAGAAAAAAACATGGAGTTCCTTAGGGATCAATCTTAGGGCCTTTATTGTTTTTAATCTAGATAAATGATTTACCCAAATACATTCGTGACTGCCTCTTTGTTATATACTCAAACGATCCTCAGATTTTACAGACAGGAGAGGTTAGTAAGATTAAGGAAATTCTACAGAAAGTTAAAGAGATTTTGAATAATGCAAAAGCATATTACATTAAGAACGAGCCACTGTTAAATGAGAATAAAACTCACCTCATTTTCTTTGGCTCAAGGCAGTATGAAATTGGCGTAGCAAATTCTGCCAGCGTAGGAATTCGTCTATGCGTATGTATTCTCATTCGAATATCAAGTCAATACAAGTTATACTTGGCATTTCTTATAATGTTTGCTTTGTTTTTTAATTATTTAACATTAACAGTGTTCCATGTGCTTTTAATTAATTATTGACAATGAAAATTTTCATAATGATCAAAATTGGGGAATTTCATAAATTCATTTCATATCCAGAAGACTTTTTCCCCTCCATTATGAGCGTTATTATGCAACGTTGGCTTTATGCAGAAATATCTATTTGAATGAGAACATATCTTTGGGAGGCCACTGCTATTATCTATTGAAACTAAGGAAAATATTCCAATAGAATAGGATCTTCGAAGGTGCGTTCATGCATGCGTTTTATCAATGAATGACATAGGAAAGTATAAAATACGGATCTATATGTCTTTACCCACATTTTGCCGTCCTGTAGAAATATGACTTATTCATGAGGGTCCCATTTGTATGTTTATTTAAGCTTTGAGATAACGACAATATCGGATGTTAATTGAGTAGAATTGGATTTTTACTTTGGTATTTCTTTTACAATATCAGTAATTATTTACGTTGTATTTATGTAACATCATCACTATTAATTATGAAGTATATATCTCCAATAGATTTACGATGCATATCTCTCTCTCTCTCTCTCTCTCTCTCTCTCTCTCTCTCTCTCTCTCTCTCTCTCTCTCTCTCTCTCTCTCTCTCTCGGGGGCATATTAATCTGGAGGATTAAAACGTAAAACTTATAATCTTATCGATGATCAAGATATCCGTAATTCACGTTATTCTCTATCGAATTTTATTTGCTGTTGTGTAATCTTTGTATTATTCCTTTTTCTTTTGTCGAGTCTTTGTGTCTGATATCCAATGTATTACTGAATAGGGGAGACGATCTTAGCTAACGCCATCTAAATTATCATGCAAATTAAGCGAATATCTCAGATGTTTCTCTTCCAATTAGATTGTTGTAAGACTCCATTTGCGAGAGATATATCACCTATTAAAGGGGGACCTTGCTATAGTCACTTCCCACTTAGTCCTTAATTGCAATCATATTTCCCTTTCTTCGCTGTGTTCGTTGAAGTAATACATCATGAATAGCCCTAATTGTATTTGTCGTTTTATTAGCGGTGGAATATATATATATATATATATATATATATATATATATATATATATATATATATATATATATATATATATATATATATATATATATATATATTGTATTACTACCTTTTTCTTTTTCCTGTGAATGTTTATGCAGCTGAAGTATAATTTTTCTATTTTGCCCTTAAAGATAACCAAAGCTGTGTGATGCTTGGTGAGAATGATATTAATGAAATGGAATATATTATTTTGGAAACAAGATAAAGGCATTAATATATTCAACTGTAAAGTGGGTAGGAAATGTTAAAAAGGAGTAAAATGTATTAAAGAGTTTATATGTTAATTATTTCATTTTGTGTTAGATTGGAATGCAATATGAAGATGAACTTTGTGTAGATAAATTTAATGCAAAAGGAAATATGACTAGCAGATTAAAATCAGTCCAAGCTACGCCTCGGTTAGAAATACGTTACATTTTAGAAAAATGCTACATTTTAGAATTACGTTACATTTTAGAAAAATGCTACATTTTAGAAATACGCTACATTTTAGAAAAACGCTGCTTTTTGGAAATGTTACATTTTAGAAAAACGCTGTTTTAGAAATACATTACATTTTAGAAAAATGTTGCATTTTAGAAAACCATTACATTTTAGGAAAACGCTACGTTTTAGAAATACCTTACATTTTAGAAAACCGTTACATTTTAGGAAAACGCTACATTTTAGAATTACGTTACATTTTAGTAAACCGTTACATTTTAGGAATGCGATACATTTTAGAAAACCGTTACATTTTAGGAGTGCGATACATTTTAGAAAACCGCTACATTTTAGGAGTGCGATACATTTTAGAAAACCGTTACATTTTAGGAGTGCGATAAATTTTAGAAAACCGCTACATTTTAGGAGTGCGATACATTTTAGAAAACCGCTACATTTTAGGAATGCGATACATTTTAGAAAACCGCTACATTTTAGGAATGCGATACATTTTAGAAAACCGCTACATTTTAGGAATGCGATACATTTCAGAAAACCGCTACATTTTAGGAATGCGATACATTTCAGAAAACCGCTACATTTTAGGAGTGCGATACATTTCAGAAAACCGCTACATTTTAGGAGTGCGATACATTTTAGAAAACCGCTACATTTTAGGAGTGCGATACATTTCAGAAAACCGCTACATTTTAGGAGTGCGATACATTTCAGAAAACCGCTACATTTTAGGAGTGCGATACATTTCAGAAAACCGCTACATTTTAGGAGTGCGATACATTTCAGAAAACCGCTACATTTTAGGAGTGCGATACATTTCAGAAAACCGCTACATTTTAGGAGTGCGATACATTTCAGAAAACCGCTACATTTTAGGAGTGCGATACATTTTAGAAAACCGCGATACATTTTAGAAAACTGCTACATTTTAGGAATGCGATACATTTTAGAAAACCGCTACATTTTAGGAATGCGATATATTTTAGTAAACCGCTACATTTTAGGAATGCGATACATTTCAGAAAACCGCTACATTTTAGGAATGCGATACATTTTAGGAATGCGATACATTTTAGGAATGCGATACATTTTAGAAAACCGTTATATTTCGGAACTAGCCATGTTTATTTTTCATCGAAATACATTAAGGTACCAAATCACCAAGTGTAATTATACTTTATATAATTGTTTTACTGTTTCAGCATTAGTGTATTTATTGCCCATTTTTGTATGCCTACACAAACACACATATTTATGTACTGTATATTATATTACATATATAAATATATATACAATATATATATATATATATATATATATATATATATATATATATGTGTGTGTGTGTGTGTGTGTGTGTGTGTGCTATTCCCTTATGTTTACTTACCGCTCAAGCAACTAGCTCAAATTTATTAGTTATGAAGATTATTTCTGGGAAGTCAGGTCGGCAATGCTTGGTTTCTCTAGTATTGATATTACCTTGGTCACATCTTTATATATATATATATATATATATATATATATATATATATATATATATATATAGTTATATATATATATATATAGTTATATATATATATATAGATATATATATATATATATATATATATATATATATATTATTTAATCAGGTCATATTATAAGCTAACATCTTCCATTAGCTACCCTTTCTTCACGTAAATTTCAAATTCCTTATCTTATGTTCTTTTCTTTAATCTCCTAATCACATTTTCCTACTCCCACTTGTTATATTTCATCCTTCGCTGTGATGTTTGATATCACAGATGAAATATTATCTTTTCATAATATAGTCCTTTAATGGAAATGAAATTTTCACCACCATTACTTGAGAGACGTCATTCTACCCCAATTCACTTAATCCTAACTAAATTTAAACCATCCTAAAGTCATTATCTCCTGCTGAAGTCGTCCGTGTTAATCGGGTCATCTCCACTCGCCTTGTGTTTCTCGGAACCCCGACATTTGCTTTCCTAGAATCATCTTGGGCTTGCTTCCTGACTCCTTCTCTTCTTTCTACCCAAACTTTTGATGTTTGTATTGACAGGCTATTGCTAGGGTCATATGATGAATTATTGTAATAGAACTGTTTTTTTTTCGTATGGAGAAACTTTGTCAAAAAAAAAAATCCAACATTTTTTTTCTTTTTTTTTCATGAGAGGAGCTTTTTCTGATGCAATGCTAACAAAAGTGGAAATAATGATAAGAAAAACTAAAAGTCTTAAATATTTTTCAATTAGAAAGTATGAAAGCAGTCATTTGATCATTTTGGGAAAAGACTATTTTCACTTCAAGAAAAATATAATTGAATAGAATTAAAAACAATGTATTCCCCATTATTATATAAAATAAAGGGAGATTGTATTACTTTAGAAAAAAGAAAGGTGATGAAATGAGAAAACTGTTGTAGTATTGAAAATGCTCTTTGAATATAGAGAATAATTAGATAATTACAAAAATAAGTAGATTGGAGGGAAGCATCATTGTCTTTAATTGTCTATGGCTTAACATGAACGATGAAGCATTGAAGATAACGTAATAAGCAAGAAGACAGAGATATCAATGTAAACAAGTAAACACTCCACTGGTACATAAAACGAAATAAAAAGGGATAGAAACGTAACACACAAAGAGGATAAGGTATCGGACAGTAAAGGTAAGGGTCGGAGATGCAAATGGCTTGGAAGTTTGAAAGGAGGGAGCAGAGATAAAAAAGAATCAAAAGTTTTGTGATACCAAAGGGAAAGGGATTGGGGTGAAATATTTTCTATGTAAGAAACAGGGTCTAAAGAGAGAAAAACAGGGTTGGAAATGTTCTAGAAAGAATTTCCAATGCTTAGCAAAAGGAAAATAAGGAAAGAAACAAGGTGAAGGAAAAGAACTTAAATGCAGGGACGAAGTAAAAAGATTGATGAGAGGATAGAATGGAACGAGATTAAAGTTAAGGCTTTATCAGTGTCTGTCCCACGTGTAACTGTAATTATTATTATTATTATTATTATTATTATTATTATTATTATTACTTGTGGTGACGGGCCGAGAGAGGGGTGTGAAATCAAAGGCAGATTGGAAACGACTGAGTTATATATTAAGGAACACTCTTCTTTATATACAAAACCTCAAGGCAACAGGACATAACATGCTCGAGAGACAGACAATGTTCAGAGCAAAACAGCAGACATGAATTTTCATGTTCGTTTGAGTGCGAGGGAAGAGCGAAGATACAAGCATATTATATACAAAAGGAATTATGTACAATTGTGTGACACACGGTTGGTACATACTATTACTACTGCTTACGCTATTTTTCCTGTTGGAACCCTTTGACTTACAGCATCATACTTTTCCAACTAGGGTTGTAACTCTCCTTATAATAGCTCGTCATCGTGCTATGACTGCAGTTATTGGTATTGGTCATCTACTTGGTTGGAGAAAATGTTCTCGAGTCAAAAGGTTGGTTTAAATTTTACTGTTATTCGGGTTTGCAGAAAGACAGCATATCAAGTGAAATGAAGAAAAGTATTGCAAGGTTTTAAAGGAACAATGTTGAGGTGGCCTATTGAAAACGTCCCTGCTTTGCGAGCTGCTGGACTGGGGTTCGAAATATGCTCAAACTCAATAATTTCTTAAAGTGTCTGCAAACTCACCATCCGTGTGAGCTAAGGATTGAGGGGTTTAGGGAGCCTATCGGTCTACCTGCTGAGTTATCAGCAGCCATTGCCTGGCCCTCCCTGGTCCTAGTTTAATGGAGAATGGGGCTTCGGCGCAGATGATAAGTATATGGTCAGTTTTTAGGGCATTGCCACTGTCTCTTGCCTCTGCCATTCATGAGTCATCTTTAAATGTAAACAAGAATCTTGCTTTAATAACCATCTTAAGTAACGTCGGAACTTGCTCCATTATCCTAAGTAATGTGGGAACTTGCCTCATTATTCTAAGTAATCGAGAAACTTGCTCTATTGCCCTTTTTAAGGAACGGTGGAATTTGCCCCCATTTCCTCGTCATAAGTAAGCAAGGAACTTGTTTTATTTATCATTACAAGTAACGTCGTAACTTGTATCATTTTCCTGTTATAAGTAACCAAGAAACTTGCTGTATTAACCCTCACAATTAACCTTCCTTACTTACTTACTTACCCCATTCCACTATTAAAAGTAACCTAAGTAACTACTCCCTGTTATTCCTAGGAACTTGCCCCATTACCCCTGTGTTATTAATTTCAAGGGAAAGATCCTGGCAGGCTCTGATAACCTTATTGCATCCAATAAGATCGCTCTCTTGCTGAAAATTCTGAAGGCCTCGTAAATCAGGTTTATTGTCTTTCTATGGAAGACTGTTTTCGTGATAATTCGAGAAGAGCCGCTGGAGGGTGTTTTAAACATCCAAAATCCTTGTAATCTCTCTCTCTCTCTCTCTCTCTCTCTCTCTCTCTCTCTCTCTCTCTCTCTCTCTCTCTCTTACGGTGCTTTAGTTATAAGGCATAATCAGTGTTATTTCAGTGACCCTGCATAAATTGTGCTTTGACAGGGATCGTGTAAATAGATGGACGGGGTCAATCGAACAAAGGGAGCTGAATGCAATTACAAGTGAAAGGGAAATCAAGGGAAGGGTTTATCGCGTAAATACTAATTTCCTTGATGAAGATAGGTCTAAGGGATTTATTTGAATAAATATAATAAATCGTGTATGGAATTTGCCTTGTTATTCTGTTAAGTATTAAGTGTATAAGATAACTAGCTTATAAACTGGCGAGCTTTTCATGATTGCTAGATGACGATTGTAAGAATGAGAGAGAGAGAGAGAGAGAGAGAGAGAGAGAGAGAGAGAGAGAGAGAGAGAGAGAGAGAGAGAGAGATAATTAGCTCGTTACTAGAAATTCCACCGACTTTTCAAATAGTGAAAACTAAAGCTTTACTTGATAGTCACTTCTTAAAAGATTGGACAAAGTTCAAGACATCCTTTTATTTATAAAGCCTCAGTTTAAAGCTGCCGAAAAGGTCATATAGTAAGCAAACAGACAAATTAAAGAAAGGAAGTGATTACAGAAGGCTAAACAAGATCTCGAAATTTGGGAGAGCTCAGATCTCAGATTCCCAGCAATACACAAGGACACTCGTACACGTCTTCATTTGTTCAGTTACATTTTACTCCCCCCCCCCTCCACTCTCTCTCTCTCTCTCTCTCTCTCTCTCTCTCTCTCTCTCTCTCTCTCTCTCTCTCTCTCTCTCTCTCATTTATAGTGAGTCCTCCATTCCTATTGAATTTGTTGGAAACCTCCTTTCATTTCCCTGGGCAAAAGTTTATTTACTGTTTTTGACGAATAACTTCGCGCGATGACTAATAATTTGCTTCAGACTGAGGTGGACAAAAAACGTTTCACTGAAGATACTACTACTACTACTACTACTACTACTACTACTAGATACAGTGATAACAACTATGAGGATAAAACATGATATAATTTTTATGAAATATCATCCAGAATGATATATTTTAAAAAATGTTTGAGTATGTCGTCGGTATGAATTTTATTTTTTATTTCAGGTATATCAAATACTCCCTTATTTATATATTTTTGTCTCTTATCTCTCCAATAAAGGTGTGAATAATGGTCTGTCTCTAACAGGGTTTGTGCCGTTAAAAGTCCGTAACCAGCAACAAAATAGTTTAAGGTTTACTATGTCTGTGGGACTCTTGTGTTCAGGCCTAATGTTTGGAAAACTACGGAAGCCTGATACGATCACTCGTTCATATACCAGCATTTGTAATGAGACGCTCATTGTCTTTATTCTATTAAATAACCAACTTTAGGAGAACTCTTCCTTTTGGAGAAAATTTGGTGTTCTGTCTTTTTCACAACGGAAAGCTGTTCTGGGTCCTTATTACCAAAACTCATTTTTAGGGAGCAAGTGCACTCATTTTCTCTCGCGATAAGTTCTTCACATGAGCGAAAACGATTGAACTGGAAGATTAGAGCTTTTAACATATTTTCTAATGCACAGTTGGATACATGAATTCTTGGTACACTTCGCTTTGAGGAAGTACACCCAGCCACACCCTTACTACGCGATGAGATCTTCTGGTTACCTCAGCCCACCACCTCGGCCCGCTCTCGTTTATTCTTCATTAAGGGTGTGACAGGATGCACTTCTTCAGATTCATTACTCTTCTGTGACTTTATAAAGCTACACTTATATACCCAGATTTTCCCCCCGCTTTACGCATTATTCCACTCATGATCTTACATAAGCTTCATTTTGATCATAATGCTCACTTAAGTATACGTCTTTCACCATTTATTTTGTATCATATTACATATAAATTTTATCATTTCTATGTACGGTAGTTATTTTTAGCCTCGAACTTCTTATAAGTAATCAAATAGTTCTTTATTCTAAAACTGTCGGCAATATTACGCTCCAATAATTGTTGCAGTGCCCTCTTACACATTTCTCATAAGGTGACATTAATTCCTGTCATCCATTCCCTCATGTAATAATCAATTCCAAATATTCTTGTCAGATGTTCAAATGACATCCCACTGTTCATCCTCAGTATCTTCCCTTCAAAACTGTCACTCTTATTAATCGATCTCCTTATGCACTCGATGTTCAGTCCCCCAATTATTATCCGATTCAAATTACCTCTTCTAGTTCTACGTCGTTCAGTTTTGAATTTCCTATATAATTAATATTCGATAAGCTTTTAAAATACCCATTCTATCGACATCTGTAAACATTCAGTTCTCAACAGTACTAGATTTTTTTCTCTTTTAACGTTTTTGACGTTTTTACTCACTGCCAACCTTTCCTCATTCTTCCCATATCTCACCCTCTCCGCTTCTCTTTGACTTCCATCATTCTTTCTCATGCACTCTGCCCTCTCTTCTTCCCTGCGACTGCACGCACTTCACGCAATATCCTTTGTTTGCAGGATGCTGCAGCAGTCCCTCCCATTGACACGGAGTCTGTTCCAAGTCGAATTAAAGAGAGAAAAAACTGCTGTGTTTTCTGGGTCTTGCATTTCTTTCCGAACGTTAAGCCGTTTCCATTAATTCCCTTCCAGGTTTAAGGGGAAAAGACGCGTGCGACAGATCACCCAGAATACTGAATGGGATGCAGTGTAGCAACTTTGTAAACTCGACTGAAAAGCCTTTGGTCGAGTCTTTGTCTTTCGTGAAACAGAAAGATAACGAACCATGGAAGCCTTTTGTCTGAATCGGTTCCTGGACGATATTTTCCCTTACGTTCGCTTTGGCCTCTTTGCTTTGGACCCTAGATTTAGATTTTATTTAATGGAAGGAATCGGAAGATTAGAAAGAATAAGGTATCCTTATTCGCCACAACTTTTTCATTGCAATTTTTTTCTGGTTTGAACGCTTACGTCTTATTTCTTTCATGATTTATAGCAACATCAAGTTGAAAATTTCACGCGGAATCATTGATATAAAATATTTAGGTAGTCAGTAGGTTTGCAATAGCCAAAATTGCAAGCTTTCACGCCCTAGTTATTCTAGAATTTATGGTTATTGAATTTAAATTAAAGGCAACATATATGGGAGAAAATGCAAATTCTAACAAGGTCATGAAAGTATTTTCCCAAGCTTAAATATACAATATATGCGGGCTATATATCCTAATCACTTTTTCTATAAGTGTAAGGAATTCAGTCTTTATCAATTTTATCGGAAATCAATAGTTTCAGAGGTTACGTCACAACCCCCCCCTTTCCCCCCATATAAAGGGGGGGGGGGGCATTACGGTATCGTTTGAAGCCGCTGTTTTAATCCCGGTCATTTGGCAAAGTTCAAGCCGTTTTAGTCCTGCTCATTTGGCAAAGTTCAGGCCATTTTATTCCTGCTCATTTGGCAAAGTTCAGGCCATTTTATTCCTGCTCATTTGGCAAAGTTCGAGCCGTTTTAATCCTGCTCATTTGGCAAAGTTCAATCCGTTTTAGTCCTGCTCATTTGTCAAAGTTCAAGCCTTTTTAGTACTGCTCATTTGGCCAAGTTCAAGCCGCTTTAGTCCTGCTCATTTGGCAAAGTTCAAGCCGTTTTAATCCTGCTCATTTGGCAAAGTTCAATCCGTTTTAGTCCTGCTCATTTGTCAAAGTTCAATCCGTTTTAGTCCTGCTCATGTGTCAAAGTTCAATCCGTTTTAGTCCTGCTCCTTTGGCAAAGTTCAAGCCGTTTTAATCCTGCTCATTTAGCAAAGTTCAATCCGTTTTAGTCCTGCTCATATGTCAAAGTTCAAGCTGTTTTAGTACTGCTCATTTGGCCAAGTTCAAGCCGCTTTAGTCCTGCTCATTTGGCAAAGGTCAAACCGCTTTAGCCCTGCTCATTTGGTTAAGTTCAGGTCGTTTTAGTCCTGCTCATCTGGCAAAGGTCAAGCCGTTTACCCCCAGCTCATTTGTCAAAGGTCAAGTCGTTACAGTCCTATTCATTTGGCAAAGGTCAAGTCGTTACAGTCCTGCTCATCTGGCAAAGGTCATGTCGTTACAGTCCTGTGCATTTAGCAAAGTTAAACCGTCTTAGCCCTGCTCATTTGGCAAAGGTCAAGCCGTTTTAGCCCTTCCCATTTGGTGAAGGTCAAACCGTTTTAGCCCTGCTCATTTGGCTAAGGTCAAGCCGTTTTAGCCCTTCCCATTTGGTGAAGGTCAAACCGTTTTAGCCCTGCTCATTTGGCCAAGGTCAAGCCGTTTTAGCCCTTCCCACTTGGTGAAGGTCAAGCCGTTTTAGCCCTGCTCATTTGGCAAAGGTCAAGCCGTTTTAGCCCTTCCCACTTGGTGAAGGTCAAACCGTTTTAGCCCTGCTCATTTGGCTAAGGTCAAGCCGTTTTAGCCCTTCCCATTTGGTGAAGGTCAAACCGTTTTAGCCCTGCTCATTTGGCTAAGGTCAAGCCGTTTTAGCCCTTCCCATTTGGTGAAGGTCAAACCGTTTTAGCCCTGCTCATTTGGCTAAGGTCAAACTATTTTAGCCCTGCTCATTTGTCTAAGGTCAAGCCGTTTTAGCCCTTCCCATTTGGTGAAGGTCAAACCGTTTTAGCCCTGCTCATTAGGCTAAGGTCAAGCCGTTTTAGCCCTTCCCATTTGGTGAAGGTCAAACCGTTTTAGCCCTGCTCATTTGGCCAAGGTCAAGCCGTTTTAGCCCTTCCCATTTGGTGAAGGTCAAGCCGTTTTAGCCCTGCTCATTTAGCAAAGGTCAAGCCGTTTTAGCCCTTCCCATTTGGTGAAGGTCAAACCGTTTTAGCCCTGCTCATTTGGCTAAGGTCAAGCCGTTTTAGCCCTTCCCATATGGTGAAGGTCAAACCGTTTTAGCCCTGCTCATTTGGCTAAGGTCAAGCCGTTTTAGCCCTGCCCATATGGTGAAGGTCAAACCGTTTTAGCCCTGCTCATTTGGCTAAGGTCAAGCCGTTTTAGCCCTTCCCATTTGGTGAAGGTCAAACCGTTTTAGCCCTGCTCATTTGGCTAAGGTCAAGCCGTTTTAGCCCTTCCCATATGGTGAAGGTCTAGCCGTTTTAGCCCTGCTCATTTGGCTAAGGTCAAGCCGTTTTAGCCCTTCCCATATGGTGAAGGTCTAGCCGTTTTAGCCCTGCTCATTTGGCTAAGGTCAAGCCGTTTTAGCCCTTCCCATTTGGTGAAGGTCAAACCGTTTTAGCCCTGCTCATTTGGCTAAGGTCAAGCCGTTTTAGCCCTTCCCATTTGGTGAAGGTCAAACCGTTTTAGCCCTGCTCATTTGGCTAAGGTCAAGCTGTTTTAGCCCTTCCCATTTGGTGAAGGTCTAGCCGTTTTAGCCCTGCTCATTTGGGTAAGGTTAAGCCGTTTTAGCCCTTCCCATTTGGTGGAGGTCAAGCCGTTTTAGCCCTGCTCATTTGGCTAAGGTCAAGCCGTTTTAGCCCTGCTCATTTAGCAAAGGTCAAGCCGTTTTAGCCCTGCTCATTTGGCTAAGGTCAAGCCGTTTTAGCCCTTCCCATATGGTGAAGGTCAAGCCGTTTTAGCCCTGCTCATTTAGCAAAGGTCAAGCCGTTTTAGCCCTTCCCATTTGGTGAAGGTCAAACCGTTTTAGCCCTGCTCATTTGGCTAAGGTCAAGCCGTTTTAGCCCTTCCCATTTGGTGAAGGTCAAACCGTTTTAGCCCTGCTCATTTGGCTAAGGTCAAGCCGTTTTAGCCCTTCCCATATGGTGAAGGTCAAACTGTTTTAGCCCTGCTCATTTGGCTAAGGTCAAGCCGTTTTAGCCCTTCCCATTTGGTGAAGGTCAAACCGTTTTAGCCCTGCTCATTTGGCTAAGGTCAAGCCGTTTTAGCCCTTCCCATTTGGTGAAGGTCAAGCCGTTTTAGCCCTGCTCATTTGGCTAAGGTCAAGCCGTTTTAGCCCTTCCCAAATGGTGAAGGTCAAGCCGTTTTAGCCCTGCTCATTTAGCTAAGGTCAAGCCGTTTTAGCCCAGCTCATTTGGCAAAAGCTAGCGGTTTTAGCCCTGCTTATTTGACAAAGGTCAAGCTGTTTTAGCCCTGCTCATTTGGCAAAGGTCAAGCCATTTCAGCCTTGCTTATTTGGCAAAGGTCAAGCCATTTCAGCCTTGCTCATTTGGCAAAGGTCAAGCCATTTCAGCCTTGCTTATTTGGCAAAGGTCAAGCCGATTTAGCCCTGTCTAGTTGGCAAGGTCTTGACCTTCAGACCTCTTTGATCACGAGCCCTTATTGCGACGGCCGCAATGGTACCTCGAAATTCTTATCGCTAACATATAATTAGTCATTGCATCAAAAGCAAAGCGTTGATATCGTATCAGCTGTCATGATTATAAGACGTTCAGGTGCTTATCTTTAATAGTCTGAGTTTTATTGCATATAATTGGCTTTATGATAAGGATTTATAATTATCGATAATGGAAGGTTAATTGTATACAATTACGTGAGTTTACGTTCTGTATATCCGTCATTACATTATCTATTCTAGTGATGTATAGTTTCCATGTATGGAGGAGCTTTTTGCATGAATGCTAGAAATATATGTATGACCTCGTATTTAGATTCCATGTCGTTTTTACCGAGTGCACAAAAGTAGGGCAAATTACTATGAGGAATATGGTTCACCTTTTTTGTTTCTTTTTCATTCCAAACCGCACACACACACACACAAAATTAGTTTGAATTAAAAGATGCGAGGAGAAAATATTTTATATCAGTGATATAGTCTATTGTATGCTTAATCTATCTGACTAAAGTGGTCAAAAGTATTTTTGATATTAAATGGTTTCTTATAAGTCTTTGTTTGCCCTTTTTTTCAGTATCGTAAATGCCAGCAGCTTGGTTTAAAGAAAAATCCGCTGAATTATTAGTAAATCAATTTTTTATTGTTTTTTAGAACAAATCTTTTTTTAAGGACATCAAAGCAAAATAAATATAACCAAAAAGATTTCAACCTTTGAAAAAGAAAACTGTAATATAAATAATTCAAGTTTATGGTACAATGCACTCGTGCAATGATGAAGCACATTTCAGAATTGGCAATAAAGAATATTTATGTGAATTGCATTTTCTGAGCAATATAACCCAAGCCGTTTATTGTCTCATTGTTAGAAGGCTCGTCGTGTATTGGAGAACCCTAGCACGGCCAGACATTTCTCTGGTATCTCTTTTATATAACTGCCAAATGAAATGCATATATCGCGCGCTTCCCTTGAGCAAACGGAAAGTGTTTGTGCATTATTACCGCTGTGGATTTTCGAAAGGGAGCGATCGGGACAAGGGCCGATGGCATAAACGGTCGGGAAGGAGTAAATGAAAGATATCGTGTGGAAATTCGGCCGATTGAATTCTGTGTCGGGAAGAATTGATGACTTGATTTCTAGTTGGATCAATTCGAGAAGTGTTTGGAAACATTATGGCCATTCAATTGAATTATTAATAACATGAAAAAAAAAGCTATAATTGTATGAATGCGGCAATTTAGGCAATAAAAGGTTAATCATGAGCACCGTGGTGATGCGTTCGCCTAGTATTCGCATAGCAACAGATCGATCCCAGCCTGGTACCGTGAGTTTAAGCTGTTTACTGGGGAGGCCACTGCTGTGTGTGTGCTTTCCCGGTTGACGTTCTGGTGAGCATCTATTCTAATGATCCTGAAACTAAAAACCAGACACTTTTATCTTACCTTTAAAGAAACCATTTAAAAGTCGAAGGAAAATTTTTCTTTCAAGATTGATTGGTTGATTGATTTCAAGTTTTCTGACATCTTTTTTCTGAAAAAGAAAACCTCAAATCAGTCAATCAATCTTCAATGAAAAAAGGAAAATTTATCGCTTCATTTCATCTTAGAATGATCGACCACTTTATTGATTTATATATTTGAAAATGAAGAAACGTGTCCGTCATCTATGCTATAAACGTGAAAACCCATCATGAAGATCACGAATAGAGATATGAATGAACATGCATTATGTAAATAGAAAAACCGTAAGACTATGCTGAAACAGAAAAAAAACTAAAAGTTCTCCCTAAAGAAACCTTAAGAAATGTTCTAAAAGAAGGGGCTGCTTGAATTAATCGGGATCTGTTCGGGAAAAAGTTAAAAGAATGAGTTTGACAGAACTTAGAGTCATTTGGTGTCCCCAAAAAGGCAAAGTTTCAGCATAATGTCACCAAGAGGTAATGTAGCTGTCGTCCACACCTGGTGTCATTCTCATGCTGAAAAAAAAGGAGGGAATAACACAGGAACGGAAAACTGGACAAGTCTAGTTTTGGGAAAATACAGGGATGTAGCAGAAACTGGATGAATATAAAATTGATAATTAGAGTAAAAAGAAAATCTTTTGAATGGTTTCACATCTGAAACCATCTGATTACATTGTCGAGGTCCTCCCTTTTTATGGTATAGAAGACTGATGACGGAGGCAAATTCATATCAGTTTTTGTTTTCTCTAAATGGCTTACTCCTAGCCCCTCCCAAACACACACACACACACACACACACAACCACACACACACACACACACAACCACACACACACTGACCTCACCCTAGTAGCAATCCCGGAGCCTTTGTAGGGTGACGGCCAGATCCCGTAGAAAACGGGAATATACTGAGCTGTGGCCGTCGTTCTAAAAACGATTTTGGCGGGAGAAGCTAACTTAAAAAACCCACCTAACCTATGCTAAAAGCCGTATCCTTACCCAGGGGGGCTTCGCCCTCCGGACACCCCCCCCCCCTTACACAACAGTTTCCTTACCTACGAGTACGACGGGAGAAGCTAACTTAAAAAACCCACCTAACCTATGCTAAAAGCCGTGTCCTTACCCAGGACCCCCCTCCCCCCTTACACAACATATTTAAGATCCGCCAAAGGAACCACCCACAGCCCTCTACGACGTAACAGCTGTTTACACTTCATTGCACTTTTGAGCGACTGTAACCCGTTGTGGATGTGTAACAAACAAGTACATTATTTGCTGCTTAGGTGAAAACAGAGGTATTTCTTAATTTTTATGAACGCGCTAATGCCCGACCCCTACCCATGGTCCAAGGCTAGGAGCACTACAGAGAGAGAGAGAGAGAGAGAGAGAGAGAGAGAGAGAGAGAGAGATACTGACTTTAAACAGATAGGCCTATATATATATATATATAGAGAGAGAGAGAGAGAGAGAGAGAGAGAGAGAGAGAGAGAGAGAGAGAGAGGGGCACTTCAAACTGCCTTTTCGAACTTGTGTAATTCCAAAATCTGAATTAAGTGTTGAATTATAAATTCACTGTGTAGAGAGAGAGAGAGAGAGAGAGAGAGAGAGAGAGAGAGAGAGAGAGAGAGAGAGAGAGAGAGACAGAGAGAGACTTCAAGCTGCCTTTTCGACCTTGTGTAATTCCTAAAGTGTGGAATTATAAATTGCACTGTGTGTGAGGAGATGCATCCTCCCCATTTCATAACTCTCCTTTATTAAATTCCAAGCTATGCTGAAGAGAAGAGCCACCTGACGTTACGGGACTTCATCTGACTCTGGTTTGATCATCGTCACATCAATCGGATTAAACGTTAATCTCCCGTCCAAACATTGTTGATAATCGTATCAATCGTTAATGATACCTAAACGTATTGTAATCCGATTTCAGTTATAGATTTTTGCCAAAGTTAAAAGTATTTGATACGAGTGACTTTCACTTCCTCATGTAAAGCCAGATGGAGAGCATTCCTTTAGTAATTTCAAAGTTACTAGATATTTGGTCGAAATATATTTCATTAGTTTGGTATTAACAAGGGTTGATATCCTCCTTTGTGGGGATTCTTAAGATTTAATCGTCTGTTTTTGTATCGAAACATTTGATAAAAGTGATATTGAATAAAACCATAGGAATGGTCAATTCTTGGTTTAAACGCTTCTTTCCAACATTTGATTGACTTCATTGACTGACTGAGTGTGTAATTCATAATAATCATAATTTTATTGTGAATTAAGACTTATTCCATTTTTTAAAAATTATTTTAAAACTGTTTATTACATTGGAATTTTCTTCTGATAGACTATACAGTACAGTACTTATGTTTGCGTTATTTTGCGACGGCGCACAAACACATATGTGTGTCTATATAAGACTTATTCCATTTTTTATAATGATTTTAAAACTGTATATTACATTAGAATTTTCTTCTGATGGACTATACAGTACAGTACTTATGTCTGTGATTTTGCGACGACCTGCAAACACATATTGGGACGGGTTACTTATTTACTGTTCCAACTTGGGCAAGTGCGTCAAACTTTCCCACATACAAATCTCTCTCTCTCTCTCTCTCTCTCTCTCTCTCTCTCTCTCTCTCTCTCTCTCTCTCTCTCTCTCTCTCTCCTGTTTTGCTTACTTGACTATACTTCGAACATTTCATTATGTATGGGTGTCATGATGTTAAGCCATATTTCAATCCCACCTATGTTTTATTTATCTTTTCCCTTCTCTCTTATTTTAACTCTCCAGAGATTTCATCCTTTTGCTGACAGCTTCTCTGGGAATGACAGCTCGTGCCGCCATGTAACTACCTCAATGGGTCAATGAACAACCAATCGTTAGGAGCAAGTCCTGGTTAGGAGCAAGGTATATAGAATAAGCTATTCTATATACCTTGGTTAGGAGTACAGTTGGCTTCATTCATTCCGGTACAGTGATGTCTCCTTACCTTACCATGAAGTGTACCGGAATGAATGAAGCCAACTGTACCTCTGAAAGAAGCTCTCGTAACGCCTAGTTTTGAAAGAATGTGTTTGTAGATAAATATGTTATTTTTTTTTTTTAACTAGAAATACTTTATGTAACATTATCGATACCATTCAGAATGGATTCATATTAATATTATATAACTAGCATTTATATTACTCTTGGAAGCTATTTTGCGTTGGTTTTTAACTTGGGTGAGAAAGCATGTATGTGATATATATATATATATATATATATATATATATATATATATATATATATATATATATATATATATATATATATATAGATAGATAGATAGATAGATAGATATTTACACATATATATATATATATATATATATATATATATATATATATATATATGTATATATGTATATATATATATATATATATATATATATATATATATATATATACATTACATGAAAAAAAGTTCCGATGCCCCATTACATTACACCCCTTATGTTTTGGGAACTGGTCTCTTATTTAGTTCAGATAACTTTTAGTCAGTCTCATAATCTAATACTAATCTAGTACTAAAACTGGGATTTTATTTTTTTATTCAAAGGCTAAATGAAAATAAAAATTTATTAATGTTCTGATTTAAACCAAGTGACCTTTGTGATATTAGTCCTTAGTTTTAACTGCACATGAACAAGTTAATCTGTAATTCCGTTGACTTGAGATAATTGCCCATGCATTTTCCGGGCTTTTATTGTTATAACCAAACTTTCCCCAATGAAGACATCATTGCCACGTGTTCCACGTAGCTTAATTATATCATCCATGATACTTGCATAGCTTCTTGATAAAGTATTGCACTGATTGCACTCCCAGAATGCATTACCTTATTTCATTACGCGTTTTATTCACCTTACGACTACCACGGCCATTTACTCTGTTATTGCATAAATAGTTTGAATATTATTACAAGGGTAGACAATATGGATTGAAATGGAAATATCATTCAACATTGAATACTTATATTGATATATGGGAAGTTAGTCTGAAAAGTGTACAAAAACATTCCCCCTTTTGTATATTTTATATTCATGCACAAATGAATATTGCTTTCGAATATCCAACTTGGAATCAATATGTAATCCTCTTCTTGACCTGTGTGTATAGTTTTCTTTTGTTGACATTTGTGCATTTAGTTAAAAGTGTTATTCTACGTTTAGTGATGTTACGTTGAGTTTTTATTTTCTTTTATCTACTGGGAGATGGATTATACATATTTTTTATTATTATTATATTAAGGGAAAAAAAAGGTATATTGAAAACAGATGAGTGCTATTCATGTAAACTGTTAGTTGCGTGTTTCTTTTACCTGTAAAGATGGCCTGCTTTAATGTTTTATAGCAATGTTAACGATAGATAGTCTCAAAACTCACTTTTTATATACCAGTACTGTATGTATTTCGTCTTTTATAATAAATACTTAGATATATTAATATAGAATGACTATTCATTAAAGTTATTTTGCCTAAGGCTACACTCTTGCATACTATTCTTCTTTATTTCTCTTCGCCTTGTTTTTTTGTAGTTTATAGAAGGAAAATCTAATTTAAAGTTGTTACTATTCTAATATTTTTGTTTTAATTGCTCATTACGTTTAGTTTATTCATTTACTTGTTTCCTTACCTCATTGGGCAATTTTTCCCTGTTGGAGCCCTTGGGCTTATAGCACCTTGCTATTCCAACTAGGGTTGTATCTTAACTTGTGATGATAATAATAATAATAATTATAATAATAATAATAATAATAATAATGATAATAATAATAATGATAACGATCGCTTGTTCCTGAAAGTGATGTAACAACAATCCAGACTAAATAAGATTTGTGATGATTCTGTAAACACAAAAGGAACAAATATTTAACAATTTTCTTCATTATGACCTATATACATATATATATATATATATATATATATATATATATATATATATATATATATATATATATATATATATATATATATATATCATTAATATGCTGCATTTTGAAACGAGTACCAGCCCCACATTATTTCCCTTTAGCTGCAAAATATTATAAATTACTCTTGTGTTTATGTTTGAAAACATTTTCGGCCTTCTTTCCCCTCCGAAGGCTGTCGACCGCTTAAACATGACAAATCACTAGTTTAGGAAAATTGGGACTATTTGTATTCATTTGCTGTCGGTTGCATCTTTTACCCCAGCGCTTTACTTCAACCTCAGCTTCATTTCAGTAATCAGCGCAATGGATATTTTGAATTTTTCTCCTGTTCGCCAGCATTTAGATACAAAAAGTTATGAAAATATTTATTTGCTATTTTCAAATGTATTAACTATATGTTAATGTATTCCAATTTATGAATTACATATATGAATATATGAAAGAGAATAAGGCTTTATTCGGTAGACTGTTGTTTCAAAGTGAATTATATTATCGGTGAATTAAGATGAAAAATATATAAGAGGAACTAGATTAGAATAGATGTGTATATTATATATATTGTGTGTGTGTATATATATGTATATATATATATGTGTATATATATATATATATATATATATATATATATATATATATATATATATATATGTATATGTAAATATACATATATATATATATATATATATATATATATATATATATATATATATATATATATATATATATATATGTATATGTAAATATACATACATATATATATATATATATATATATATATATATATATATATATATATATATATATATATATATATCGATAGGTACATGAGTAAGTTCAGGTATTGACTGTGTTGTGACCCCTCTACCCGCCTCAGCTATAGCAGAGTAGGGCACCACACAACCAATGTTAGCTAGGTCCTTTAAGCCTTATCAGCAGTCCACTTATCAAAATGCACCAGTGCTGTAATCAATGGTGATGGCTTGCAATATCATCCCATGAAACTTAGTAGGAAAAGACGTTTGATGACGTGAATGCACATTTCGAAGTAAATCGGTAATATATTTCCTTTGCATATCCAAATAGGACTGCTAATCTAAGACTAAATTTTTATATAACATGAAAAATAAACCAAACTACATTGAGATATGTAAAACATTTATAAATCGTAAAACTCATATTTGTATAGAACGGTTGACAGAACTTTTTTAAAAACATGAAAATAGTTGTGGTGGCCTTATTGGTAACGTATCTGTCTTGTGATCGCCAAACGGGGATTCAAGTCCCGCTTAAACTCGTTAGTTCCTTTGGTCGCTGCAACCTCACCATACTTGTGAGCTAAGGATAGGGGGTTTGGGGGAGCCTGTAGGTCTATTTGTTGAGTCCTCAGCAGTCATTATCTGTCCCTCATTGGTCCTAGCTTGTTTGGAGAGGGAGCTTGGGTGCTAATCAAATGTATAAATGGTCAGTCTCTAGGGCATTGTCCTGTGTGATAGGGCAATGTCATTGTCCCTTGCCTCAGCCATTCATGAACGTCCTTTAATCCTTTAAATAAGTATATCTGTAAAGTAATCCTGAACGTAATACAGATGAGAACAATCACAATAATGAGTAACTTCTCAATTACCCTTTTCGTCCTAATTTTACGTCATGAGGAAATTGATATCGGCGTCCATTTCTAGTAAATGGTCTCACGGTTTCATGGCGGTGATTTATACACATGAAAGCTTAACGACAATGGAGGAATTTGACCTGGGGCTCCACCAAAAATCTATTAAGAAGAGGGCCGCATTCACCAAGGTAATTGTGAAATAGTGTAGGGTAAAATGGCCTTTGATGCATTTACATGATACACCAGAGACCTTTCTCAAGGGATTTACTATCAACGCGGAATTTCTGGAGGAATATTTTCTCTGGTAATTTCAAAACTGGTAAGAAAAATCCGTATTGGATTTTGGCATTCAAAATACATCACAAGGATTGTTTTTTCGAGGGGGAAGGCTGATGTTAATTCTGGTGAG
>NC_090727.1:599118-601618 GCF_036898095.1 Palaemon carinicauda
AAATGTAACAAAAACACTAAAATAATCATTTAATGTGACAAAAACACTTAAAAATCCGCAAATGTAACAAAAACACCTAAAAATTATTAGATGTAACGAAAACATCTAAAAATCGTTAAATGTAATAAAAACACTAAAAAAAACCTAAAATGTAACAAAATCTCTCTTAAAAATTCGTAAATGTAACAAAATCTCTCGTAAAAATTCGCAAATGTAACAAAAACACTAAAAAAAAATAATCCGTAAATGTAACAAAACCATTTAATGTTTTTTTTTTACTTAGTTTAATCAAAGTATTTTTTTGTTTTTCAATATCTGTCAGATTAGCGTGTTCTGATTGTAGATTTGTATTGTATTTTAGATGATACATACTCAGCCACTATCATTAGTAAGTAAAGAATCAATAGCAGATTTCCATAAAAAAAATTGCGGATGTACAGTAAGTTTTTGCATTCATTGTTGAAAGTATTATTGACTTTTAGCCTTTCAATAGTACTAGAATTGGAGCTACAAAATGGTTTGTCGAGAGCTAGAATGAAAATAAGGGCATTCCATTAAATGTGAGTGATTGAATTGGTAACATTAGTAGGAACTGATCTTCAAATATGTCATTTTTATTGTTCATTACTTCCCTTGTAGTTTATTTATTGCCTTACTTCCTTTCCTAACTGGGTCATTATCCCCTGTTTGAGCCTTTGGTCTTATAGCATTCTACTTTTCCAACTAGTGATGTAGTTTAGCTAATAATAATAATAATAATAATAATAATAATAATAATAATAATAATAATAATAATAATAATAATAATAAAACTACAGTGAACCTTCCTTCAGTGAGGTCTGTCCTAGTTCTGTCCATTGATTACCCGTAAGGGAACGTGAGTCAACCTCATGAATACTTTTATCTCAGCAAGTCAACAGACAGCGATGGAGACAGACCTCGGGGAGAAGGCCGAAGTCAACAGTTCGTAGTTGACACAATTACTGGCACCAAATTGGAAACAAGAAAGTTATTTACGAATTTAGGAGACGGTGAAGGGGAAATTTGAAATTGTCTCTCTAATTTCTAGTTACACGTTTTTCTTAGTTTGTTGTAACGTTGGATGTCTGTATATACACTTCTATGACATTATAGACATATTTTTATATAGATATCTAGTTGTCTGTCTGTCTATCTATCTATCTAAATATCTATCTAAATATCTATCTATCTATATATATATATATATATATATATATATATATATATATATATATATATATATATATATATTATACATGTATATATATATATATATATATATATATGTGTGTGTGTATGTATATGTGTATATATATACATACATACTGTATATATATATATATATATATATATATATATATATATATATATATATATATATATATATATATATATATATAAATATATATATCGCATATTGGATACGTCCCTGACTGGGGTTCCAGTCCCTCTCAAACTTCTTAGTTCCTTTTGCCATTGCAACCTCGCCATCCTTGTGAGCTAAGGTTAGGGCCTTTGGGGAGCCTTTAGGTCTATCTACTGAGTCATCAGCAGCCATTAGCTGGCACTCCTTGGATCTACCTTGAGTGGTGAGAGGTGGAGATGGGGGGGGGGTGTTAGGTGCTGATCATAATATATGGTTAGTCACTAGGGCGTTGTCCTACTTGATAGGGCAATGTTACTGTCCCTTGCCTCCGCCATTCATGAGCGGCTTTTAAAAAATGAACATGGCGGTATTAGAAGTTTTTGCTGGTTATCTTGTCAGTATACGAAATACCAGGCAAAGTTTGACTTCGGGTTTCAGATACTAATGTTTATCCTTAGTATGAGATACATCCCTTTGCATCCGATCTCCAATGTGCTTTTATCTGCCTTGAAATGCATTTCTTTGGACAAAATAATTACAATATAATTTTCCGACAGTATAAAAGCTTAACAGGGTTTTATTCCGTCAATCGCTACCTGTCAGCTGCTGAATTAATATTTGAGCGAGCGGAATATGGATAATCGATTTCATTTTGAAATTATTAATCCCATTGCCTTAGGGCAGACTTATAAAACGTTGAAAGCTGTTGTCATATTCTGGATATGCAAGATAAAAAACACAGTAATTATTGTATTTCAACTGCATCGCAAATGGAGGTAACTCTTAGCAGCCATAGGAGGGGCTTTAAATTTTCAGCAAGAAAGTAATATCGTTTAGCTAGTCTATATACCTACAGCACATATGATATTTAAACTGTTAGTTTACATATGATAGAGGCATTCTTGAAAATAAAGAGAATATAGTCAATTTGCGCTGCTCCTAGTTTTCCGACCATTGTGGATTTGAGTCGTATTTGCCATAGGATATTATCTCATAATTTCCCATTCTTATTTCAAAGATTTCATAGAACCATGTATAAGAATGGTAGGAAATGTATAAGCTATTGGGGTTATTGTAATACCTGTTAAAGTATACTTATGAATACCTACAGAA
>NC_090727.1:606618-639118 GCF_036898095.1 Palaemon carinicauda
AAATTGCAAATTATGTTTCAAAGTCTATTTTTCAGAAATTGAATAGCTATATCTCTTATGATTTAGTTAATTTTCTTGCTAATTGAAGTATTGTACAATATATATTACAACCATTCTTAAATGTTCTATACAATACCAAATTCGAATAAATTAAAACATACTGTATATCTGATTTGTTAAACTTAGCCACAAATGCCAAATGCTTATGTGTAGGCATACATTTAATTACAGTTTGTAGGCCACTGTAGGATGGAGAGATATTAGGTGTATAAAAACACAATTGTATTTTATTTTTTATTGAAATGGAAAAGCATGATGCTCTCATGTATAGTTTAGTATTATAAACTAATAAATGTACAATCAGAAGGATCAAAATAACACAAAATTGTATCACACACAAAAATAATCAAAAGGGGGTTGGAAATATAAATAAGGTAGCATACAAGCCAACAAAAATGAAAAACAAAGAGATTTACAGTGGATGCCTTGCCTTAATCTTACATCCAATATCAGTGGGGCTTACTCATTAGCAGCACATACTGCATGTATTATACTGTTTGTACTCACCGTTCTTTGTCCTTAGGGAACCTGTGAAATACCAAATGAGGATCGGTTTCTTTTTGTTTATGGCACACAACACACTTGTGTGACTTCTTTACTGTCGGCGCCATGATTTCGTTTGAGTCAACTGTCAAATTCTGAATATAAACAAACAGACGACAAACGATGTATACCTACAACGCCATCTGAAATCGGAGCAACCAACTATTATGTTCACTTTGGAGTTGCCAACTAGCGTATTAACATTCTATTTTGAGCCTTCCTATCTTCCTTCAGTATATAGTCTTTGCCCGCAACCAAGAGAACTAACTCAAGACAGAGGAAGACCATGGTACAGAGGTTATGGCGCGACCCAAGGCTAGAGAACAATGTAGAAAGATGGTTAGGTAGATAATCATGAATTCATATCCTGTGGGGGTGTCTTCATTAATACTATTGAAAGGAAGAAAATAATCACGTTTTTCAATGCGACACAAAAGATTATTTTTATAGATTTGATAACTAACATGACCTTTCAGCCTTATCGGAAATCTGTCATTACACCCTACATGAGCTAATAAAAGCTAAATTCTTCAGTGTATATCAACGCTACACGATTATAAAATAATTATTCTGTTGCTGACACCTAATAATTAATGAAAAATCCCACCATTGCCGGAATAGTTTGCCAGAAGTAATGATTTCTGAGAAGTATTTTATTTAATCAAGAACCTCTAAACAAGATAGTGTTTTTTTTTTTTTGGGGGGGGGGTGTTGATATTACTTACCTATGAAAGCTAGAGTGCAATTCTAGATAATGTTATTATCAATAATCATGTCTCTGTAATAACACAGTGATTATAGGTGTGTAAACCCTTCCGTTATATATTGTTTGGACCTAACAATGGAAAATATTCTGATTTGGAATCTTGAAACACGTTAATGTCATTATAAAATATCAGTTAATTACAAACAATTAAAAACTACAAAACATAATAAGTAGTTGTTTATGGCCAGTTATTAAATGTTGCTTCAATTTCCTCGGATAGTATAGTTAATGTGTCGGTTAACTTATTAAGAATAATTTTGTTTATGAATAGAGAGGATACAATGGTAACAAAAAGGTAGAGTGCTTGAGATTTATTTGTATTAATAGGGACAATCTCTTAAGTTTATTTTCATCTTCAAATAAAATGTGATTTGATACAAAAGTTTTCTACCGGGGTCTAAGCGATGTTAGGCAGGGCAGCCGATCTGGACTACGGTCTACCCCAAAGCCAAAGCAAAGTCCTTCAAAAGAAGGCAACTGTGCTTACCCCATACACAATGGGAAAAAACTCATTAATAGAATAAGAAGAATAAAGGGATCCATAGTAATGTAGATTTTAACCAATCAATCTCAAAAGTTGACTTTTTAAAAGCCTTTTTGTCCTGCAATTGTTTATGCATTAGAATAAATAGATCTATATTTTGGGTTATCATGGCATAAGAGCAATGATACAAGAAATTGTATTTCTCTATAAACTATGAGAGGTAGAGAGAAATGGTAATACAATACTCGTTTATCACAGTAATAAGATAACTTCTTCATCGGCGAAAGTGCTCTAGTTATTCCAAGTCTGGACTTGGTCGTTTTAGCGAACCTCACAACAACGTTATTGTTGCTTATATATCCCAATTATGCAAATGAAAAGGAAAAAGTGAGGAGTTGCTACTTCCATCTAATGAAGTGTTTGTTCTCGTGAAGTTAAGGCTTTGTCGCAAATGGTTTACCTAAAAGCCCTTTTAAGAAATGCCACTTTGTAGCGATTGTTAATGATGTTAGTATATGACGGTTGTTCTTTAATCACTTGAAATCGCCGGAAGTGGTTTGCCTGAGATGAGATTTATTCATTATAAAGATACTAGTGTACACGGCCCGTCAAAAATAATGGCTAGGTGTTTAGAAACACACACACACACTCATATAACCATTCTGACCCTCCCCCTTTCCTAACTACGGCACGGCAGCTTGGCCAGTTTATGGTAGATTGTTGTTTCCGAGTATTTACCTCTCAGCCTGACTGGAAATATAATATAATATATATATATATATATATATATATATATATATATATATATATATATATATATATATATATATATATATATATGTGTGTGTGTGTGTGTGTGTGTGTGTGTGTGCGTGTGTGTGTATGTAGGTATAGTCAGAGACTTGCTTTTTATTATGTAGGAGAGATTTCCTTTTTTGTCACTTTCATTGAGCTTAACGATATTTTGCAAGTTTATATTTTTATGACTTGGCTAATGTCCTCCTCCTACGCCTATTGACGCCTCGAATCAGCCCAATAAAAATTTTGATTTTTCATAGTCGCTGATGTGATCAACGAGGGAGACAGAGTGCCTTAAGTATTTATATTTAATCTATATTAGCTACCATTTTTATATAGCTTTGTCACCATGCAGTTATATCACTGTGATTAGCTGCAGATGGTTAATTATGCTGCAGATGTTTATAGAGGTTAAACTTTTTATAGAAATCGACCCTACTCTATTAATGCATTGAAAACATTGCCAAGGATATTTCTGTTAAATGTTAGGTTGTTAACCATAATGCAGCAGTAGAGCCATTCGAAATGTATTCAAATTCTATATTTACCTTATTCTTTATTATTATTATTATTATTATTATTATTAGTATTATTATTATTATTATTACTTGCTAATCTACAACCCAAGTTGGAAAAGCAGGATGCTATAAGCCCAGGGGCTCCGACAGGGAAAATAGCCCAGTGAGGTAAGAAACAAGGGATAGTAAAATATTTTAAGAACAGTAACAACATTGAAATAGATATTTCCTATATAAACTATAAAAAATTAACAAATAAGAGGAAGAGAAATAGAGTTTAGAGTAAAATCAATTATTATGATTGATGTGAAATTGGTGCTGGAGCTGAACGTATCCTCTGTGTTCATAAATCTCTCCATATTTGTAGGCTTCTGGCAACACAGGTTACAGTATACGCCTTTTATACCAACGTGTATGTTCGTATGTAGAATCATGTACATACATTTATGTCTGATATATATTTCGTACTAATTTATAGAACTATGAAATAGCAATACGGAGATGAAAAACTTGAAATTCTTAACTTGGTATATATATATATGTATATATATATATATATATATATATATATATATATATATATATATATATATATATATATATATTCTATTTCATTAGGTCTACTTTGATGTAATGATATCACTAATAAACATCACAAATTTATATATAATGTGCACCCAGGCAGTGTAAACAAGTTTGAAAAACATTGTTCATGAATAGTTTTTTCTCTTACATGAAAAATCCACTACAAAGTAAGTGGCTAATTTTGGCAATGGTCATATTTGTGAGCCTAAATAGTCACTTTGAAAGCATATGATTTTTTTTTTTAATAACTGATTAATATTTCATACGCAATTATTATCCCTTACTTTTGTTTCCCAAATAGAAGGTGTATCAATTTTAAATAAGATTATTTCCATCCATTATTAACTGACGATCCATTCTAACGTGGAACTAAAAGGGAATTAAACCGATGAGGTATAATGATCCCCGAAGGAATACCAGCTACGTTTTATTGAAATTAGTCGGCCTGATTTGAATGCTCAATGGCTATATCTACTCTTAGTGCCTATGTCTTCATCGTAAAGACACACTGTTTCTAGGGACACCATTAATAACGCTTGTGTATTGGCAAAATCATCTGTGAACATTTAATGTCAGTTTGTTTAAAGGGGACAGTGTAAGTATTGGGTCCATTGTCGGCTTACTTATATCAATAAAACAGTTTTGGATAGGAGGAAATGTATTTTCTTTATTGTAATGGTATTTACATTCAAATTCATAATGGTCCAACTTTCTACGTGTTATTTGCACCATATGGTAAACTGTGTAAATGAATGTAGCAATTACAATGGGAATATATGTATATATATATATATATATATATATATATATATATATATATATATATATATATATATATATATATATACATATATATATATATATATATATATATATGTATATGTATATATATATATATATATATATATATATATATATATATATATATATATAAACAAATGGGATAGTATGAACTAACCCCTGAACACCCTACGAGTTTTCCCCTCAGTTGCATAACTTACCTTAGAGCTGGGACTGATGACCCAAAATTATCAAGTCCAAAAAATTTCCTCCAATTTAAACATAATAATTTTCTGTCAACAGAAAATTGATAAAGTTTTGACTAACTTTCCACTTCATTGATATGTTTTGAAGCTAACAATATATAGCGACAAATATTAAATGCCGAAGGTCCTCCTCCTCCTCCTCCTCACCTTACAAGAAGCATTGGGAGATACAAACACAAATCCGACTGAAAATAACAAAGATAAGATCAAGAAATACTCTAATCAAACAATGTTATATAATTCACTACAGTCAGCAAAATAACATTGGTAATAACCTGATATATATATATTTCATATGAAACCCGACTATTTGTTGATTATTTTTAGCTGGATATCAAAAGTGTTGTTCAACTTAACTATTATACTCAAGGCCAAGTTTGATGAAATTCCATTTATAAACATTTATAAACAGCCTCTTGGAACCTTCTGTAGTACGACGAGTATTCTTTGATGTTCTAATAGGATTTAGTTTTCCTTTCTATCTGTTGTTTGGCTAAACTCCTTCTATTCTCAGCTAATAAATACAAGATTTTAGAGACTGTTATTATCACATGTTTGTGTTCTTGATTTTACTTAGACATACGGTAAACCACTAACTTTTAAATCCCTTTGATTTGTCTTTTCATTGTAACTAATTTAAACAATTTACATTCTGCTAGTTCTTGATACTGAGCTAAATACAATGCCTTGAAATTTCACTCAAAAAACGTGATGTAATAACATCATAGTTATGGAAATTTCAACTGAAAATAGTTTAAAATTCAAAGTCATGTGACGAGCACAATGCCCGGGTAACATCGAAATTTTATCCTCACGCCCTGTCAAAGATATCACTATATCTGCCATTTTTCCTTCTTACGTATTGGAGCAGAGAAAATATTCTCACATAATGTTTTGGACACATTTCAAAGCAGTCGAAGATATTTTTTTACAGAGTAATTATAAATTGTCAATATCAGGGGACCTTTTAATCCTGTCGCTTTAGATGCAAAAGTTTAATATACAACATAGATACTGTTTGACACGATGTGTATAGATTCGTTACAATAGGAGGCAAATTTTAGTGTCTTATCTAATGATTTTTTTTTTATTTTATTTTATTATCCCCCCAAAAGAAGTTAAATTTTCTATGTTTGTTTGTTTGTTGTTTGATAGCTGATTAGATGTAACGTTAGGATTAGGGTTGTCATGACACTTTACCTAACGTACACTGTTAAAAATTTAGATTATAAAAACAGCAAATGCCTGACAACATTTATTCCAGGATTTTTCCCGTTTAAAAAAAAACGGATATATTGACGTAAAGGAGTGGTATTACGGTCACCAACCCGTAAAAGATAATAAAAAAGTAAGGTAAGATTACGGTTGCCTGTATTTTACTGAAATACTGATGAGTGATATATTTTTACGGAGAATTTCCTATTACAATTACTGTTTTTTTTTCTTTTTTTTTATTACAGAGTAGGACTGGTATCTGGTATCAAGTGTTTAGCTTCGAGAGAACCAAAAAGCAAGTTTTTATGAAAAAAGGTCCTCAATGGATTGTTTGAATTGCACAGCTTTGGCGGAGGTTTGTGGTATTCCACTCCTCTTATGTTGTAAAGTCTGCCCTCGAACGCCTAACTTGGACCTGATCATATATTAAGTGATGAAATGTTTGTTCTATGTTTAATATGTCTTATTATCTTATGATTTTCTGGATGATTAAATAGTAATTACTATTCTATTAGAAGTTTGAATTTAAATTTAGATTTTTATATCATGGGTGACTTATGTAATCACCGCAAACCCATTTTCTTTTCGAAAAACAAATGAAATTAGTTTCAGGATTGTAAATCTTGCGATAAAACGATTATTGAAATTCTCATCCTTTTAGCTAAAGTATTTCTGAAGTAGTTTTTTTTCCGTATTCCATATAAATGATTTTCTTTAGTATCAATTCTTCCTCTTGCTTCCCTACGTGAATAATGTCTGTTTCTTCATTGTAAATGCTGCGAGAAACATACTTTTGCACGTCAGTGAACATTACAATTGCTCAAATTATATCGCTTTGATTGTAGCACACCCTAAAGCCTGACTTTTAACGAGATGCCGATACAATTGTAATGTCGTATTTTGATGCGTAAAATAACCTATATATATATATATATATATATATATATATATATATATATATATATATATATATATATATATTTATATATATATATATATATATATATATATATATATATATATATATATATATATATATATATACAGTAATTACAATCGTATGTCGAACAAGAAAGAAAACTCGTTACTGGAGAATGACACATACCATTTGTTGGGGGTTGCTACAACTGAAATATTTCTGTAGCATATTATTAGGATGGCAAATTGAAGGACTGCCTGTCAGTTACTTGATGGTTCAGCTGTGCTCTGTGGCAGACTCCCCTTAATTGTTGCGAGTAAACTATAATCTTATGATGACAATTTGTGCGTAAAAAAGGCTTGTGCTTTCAACAACTTATAGGTGCAACAAATGTTGCTCCTTTTTGGGGGACATATTCACATATAAAGTTTTTTTTTTTTCTTTTCTTTTTAACTCAAAGGCACTACGTCTATTACTTCGATCTGCTCCTGTTCCAAGTCTGGGTTCGCTTTGAATCCTTGATGTGATCTGTAGATATTATTATTATTATTATTATTATTATTATTATTATTATTATTATTATCGTTGTTGTTGTTGTTATTGTTATCATCATCATTATTATTATTATTATTATTATCATTATTATTATTATTATTATCATCATTATTATTATTATCGTTGTTGTTGTTGTTATTATTATTATTATTATTATTAATAGCTAAGCTACAGCCTTAAGTTCATTAACACATTTGGCTGAGGCCAAGGCGAGTAGGAACACCGTCTTCCAAGTCAGGTGGTTTTAAATAGCAGGATGCTATAAACCCAAGAGCTCCAACAAGGAAAAATATCCCAGTGATGAAAAGAAATAAGGCAATAGATAAACTATGATAAGTAACGAATAAAGAATACAAGATATTTTAGGATCAGTAACAACGTTAATATAGATATGTCTTATATAAGATATAAAGAGAGAGACTCATTCATGTCATGCTGTTCAACATAAAAACATTCACTGCAAGTTTGAAATTCTGGAGTTTCACCAATTGAACTGCCCAATTAGGAAGAAGATCCTTCCACAGGGTTGTGGTGGCAGATGTCGTAACGTCCCTGACTGGTGAACGTCAGACTGAGGTTCGAGTCCCGCTCAAACTCGTTTGTTTCTTTGGTCGCTGCAACCTTACCATCGTTGTGAGCTAAGAATGGGGGTTTTGGGGGAGCCTATAAGTATGTCTTCTGAGTCCTCACCAACCATTGCCCGGCCCTCTTGGGTCCTAGCGTGTGTGGAGAGGGGTCTTGGGCGCTGATCATATGTATATATGGTCAGTCTCTAGGGCATTGTCCTGCTTGCTACGGCAATGTCACTGTCCCTTGCCTCTACCATTCATGAGCGACCTTTAAACCTTTAAACAATGTGATCACAGCAGGAATGAAATTATAAAATACTGTGCAGTGTTAAACCTTATGATGGAGAAGGAGAGGCTGTTTGATCTAATTGCATACCTAGTACTACACTACGTACAGGATGGTATAATCTGGGAATAAACGAATGCAAAGGATGGTCAGAATTATGAAAAATTGTGTGCTACATGCTGCAAAATGTGCTAATTGAATGACAGATATTGTTCTCTAATATTTCTTGACTTGAATGAGCTCTCTACTCTCTCGTTTTCGTTGGTTTAGAGGTTTGAATTCCGCTTATGAATGGCAGAGGCAAGGGATAATAACTTTGCCTTAGCAAGCAGAACAATGCTCTAGAGACTGACCATATTACAAATAATCAGGGTACAAGGCCCCTTTCCATTCAAGCTAGGACCAGGGAAGGCCAGAAAATGGCTGCTGTTAGACTCGGCAAATAGACCTATAGACTCCCCTAAACCTCTCACATTTCGCTCAAAAGGATGTTGCGGTTACAGCGACCAAAGGAACTAACGAGTTTGAGCGGGAACTCTAACTCCAGTCTGGCGATTACTAGGCAGGGACGTTACCAAACAGGCCGCCTAACAAGGCTTGCTGTATGTAAGATCACTCAGCTTCAGTCATTGGATATCATTTCCTATAATCATCTTCCCATTTTTTCAAGATAAGTCACATGCTATGTAGCAGTTAAGGGGATATTAGAAATTACTGTCAAAGGACTGCCTAGGTTTTATTTGGTGAAAGAAATTAATGAAGAAGAATAAAACTTTGAAGTAAAAAAAAACAAAGAAAATTAATCTTAAACTAATGATCAAAGGCTTTACGAGAATTAGCACGCCAAGAGTCTCTTGTATGTATCCTTACACACGGAGATGTTGCTCGAAGAGGATAATGAATACTACGACTACTACTGCTACTAAATGATAATAATGATAATAATAATGATTATTATTATTATTATTATTATTATTATTATTGTTATTATTATTATTATTATTATTATTATTATTATTATTATTATTATTATTATTATTAATAGGTAAGCTACAACCCTTGTTGGAAAAGCAGGATGCTATAATCCCAAGGGCTCCAAAAATTGAAAAATAGCATAGTAAGGAAAGTAAACAAGGAAATAAATAAACTACAAGAGAAGTAATGAACAATTAAAATAAGATATTTTAAGTACAGTAACAACATTAAAGTATATCTTTCATATATCGATTATACCATAAAGAATATATTTCAGCAGAGTCAAAAGGGGATATCCAAAGCCTTTTTATACGGAGACCCCTTCGACCATCATAAGAGACTGACTTATCAGACGTCCAATCAAGGTTAAAGGCTTTGTGGAATTTGATTGCAAAAAATGCTGCACAAAACAAGAAGATAACTCGCCATTACTTTCGGAGGCTCTGTAGAAAAACAAGACAGCAAAGAAACCATTTTTTTTTTCTCCCTTTCATTTTCTGGCAGAGAATATTTCCTTTGCTATTACATATTACTTAGATTGGTTTCATACACTTGCTGATATTTGGTGTCGTAGACATTACATGATATAAAATCCGTTATTCACGAAAAACATCTTTGTCTTACTCTGCATCTCCTTTCCATTCATGTTTTAAATTATTTATTTTTTCATTTCTATGAGCATCAGTAGGATATTGAAATGGAATATCCTAGTTGTCTCCATCTATATAAATAAAGATATTTGCCGTAAATTTTCAGTATCCTTTATTTTTTGTACTCCAGTATTTTTTTCAGTGATTTTTTTCCGTCAAAAGAGAATGTGTCACGAAGAGGTAATGCTTTATTTTACATGAGTGGTAAGATTTGTTTGATATGTTTTGTGTGTTAGATTGTTTAAAAGTAAGATTGTTTTTACTTATGAGGTTACTGATATGCTATTTCCCTGAAAGAGATTGTTCAAATTTAGTTTCTTGATTATCAATATTTTAGGGGTTTAGCATAGATTTCATATATATATATATATATATATATATATATATATATATATATATATATATATATATATATATATATATGCATATATATACATATATATACACACACACACATATATATATATATATATATATATATATTGTATATATATATATATATATATATATATATATATATATATATACAGGCTTGATTGAAGGAAAGATATATCCTCTTTTTAATTTTACACTGGAAATCTTCCAAATCATATTTAATGTTGCCTCTGCCTGTTGAATTATTAATCATCTGTAGACATTGAAAGGAACAACAACGAAGCATAAGGGAAAAAAAAAAACAGTTTTATTCGATTAGAAAATAAAAGCACCAACGCATCTAGTCTATGTTTATATATCTCACAAAGCCTTTTGAAAACACCATAGCTTGTGTACCCATCTGTCTAGAAAGCTCAACATTATTATATGCATTTCCTTCGTGTCTCCCAAGTAGTTTCAATAGCAAAGTAATCACACAACACAAATATTTATGCGTTTTCCTCACAGAAGAGCTAATGCTCTTCGTTGATGATTTACCAATGACTGAAAAACTTTTCAATTACAGCAGTAAGTGTATCGATTAAGGCTACTATTTTATTCAGTGACCCAGAACGTGTACTAAAGGACCCGAGTGTCTGTTATGTTAATATATTATAGAATTGAATGGTATATAATCTTAACTATTCAATGGATCAAATACTTACTGGTAGTATCCAGGGAATTATTAAAGCCATAGATTGAACACAACTCTGGAAATGTCATTTTAACTTTCTACTGCAAAAACATTTCCAAGGTATTATATTTCTGTCTGCCTGAAAGGTTCAGTGTCATGTCCATTTTTTTTCTATCTGCATAGTGCCTGCCTTTTTTTATTTTATTCAATTTTGCTTGTCAGCACTTGCCACGAATTTAAAGCTTTTGGGGCGTATGGCCAATCTCATGTTACTTAACTGAATTCCTGATCCTCTCTTGGGGGAAAAAAAAATCTTTGATCAATGCGTTGCTTCCAAGTAAACATAGCTATCCCTCACGGATTGACTTTAAAAGCAATGTTTAATATAGAATAAGCTTATAATTTTGAAAAGTTTGGTAACATCCGCTTGTTAAACGTTAAATTGTTTTTTATTGTTATCAGAAATTCATTTTTATACTAGAAGAGATGATGTTAGTTACTTTGAAATTAGATTATTTTTGTCTTATTTTGTTTTTGTGTCCTTTTTTGTTTATTTATTTTTTTCATATCCCCTTTTTACTTTTCCTCCACATACGATTTCCGCTTCTTTATAATAACAATTTTTCTTTTGCCTAAATGAACTAAGTACAATATAATTCCATATGCTTCTCTCTCTCTCTCTCTCTCTCTCTCTCTCTCTCTCTCTCTCTCTCTCTCTCTCTCTCTCTCTCTCTCTTCTTAATTTTCCTCATGACCTGGTAAATAGATTAGGTAGTATCCTCGGCCATGATCCCTGGAGTCATGATGAACTTTATGATGGTTTTCCTTATTAAGGTGAAACTGGTTATCCTATCAGGCAAATCTTCTCCGAAAAAAAAAGATAAAGAAACAACTAAGTAGCATCGTCACCATGACCATCGTTGTTATTATTATTATTATTATTATTATTATTATTATTATTATTATTATTATTATTATTATTATTATTATTGCTGGGAAAGCAATTTCCCACATTACAAATTGTTCTAATATGTAAAATAGCCCAATGCGGGTAAAAATATTGAATTAAGTAAGACTTTATAACAGAAATAAGTGCGTATATCAAACGATGATATTGTTAAAATTTTGATAGAAATTGCAAAAGAAAATAACAAACAATATGAAATCGATCATATAATAAAGCAAAACTCTTGTGAGTTTGTTCGTGAAATGTGCATTTCACCCAATTTAAAATTCTGGAATTACCAAATATTAAACTACTTCACTGGTAACATCATTCCGTAATTTTAGTTATAGCTGGAATTAAATCTTAATAGAACTGCGTTGTGTTGAGCCTGGAGACAGATTAAGCCAAAGAATTGATAGCATATCTAATAGCACGTAGTATAGTGTTGTAAGAGCTGAATGGAAAGATGTTTTGAAAAAGGTTAATGCCTCATTTGATGTGAATAAATGAAGTAGCGGAATAAGAAATGTGGAATTTTTCTTTTCTGTTGTAAATCAAGGCATTGTTTGCATCATTCCAATAACGAAGTTCCGTTATTGTTGTGTAAAGTAATTTTCCTACCATAAGTTGACATGACAAGAAACTTATTATTTGTATCAAATTTACATTTGATTCAAATATTTACTGCTGCAGTAAAACTCTGGGTATGTACCAAAGTCACTGTGCCTTGTCATTGATTTTGCATTTTGGATAATGTCACTCGTGAAGTATTCAAATAGAACTGTTGTTTTTCACAGAATGATATCACACGGCCAAAGAAGAAGTGGCAATTGAATAATTTAGAGGTAAACAATATCAATATCAATATCAATATCAAAGTTCGTATTCATTTGATAAATACATAGTGAGGTAAATAGGATAGAGTTGTGGTGGCCGATGTGGTAACGTCCCTGACAGGTGAACGCCAGACTGCGGTTCAAGTTCCGCTCAAACTCGTTATTTTCTTTGGTCGCTGCAACCTCAACATCCTTGTAAGCTAAGGATGGAAAGTCTGGGGGAGTCTATAGGTCTATCTGCTGAGGTCATCAGCAGCCATTGACTGGCCCTCCTTGGTCCTAGCTTGGGTGGAGAGGGGACTTGGGCGTTGATCATATGTATATATGGCCAGTCTCTAAGGGCATTGCAGTGCTTGTTAGGTCCTTTAAACTTTTAAAAGACATTCAAGTAAAGTTCCTGGAAGGAATATACTTCTGATTTAGTATCATATAGCTACATAGAATTTATACCGCTAATGGAATGTAATTCCAGTGTGTTTGCTTAATAGAATTCGAGAAAGACAGGTGAATGTCTAGCATGATAAATAGCAATAATTCGTTGTGGATACGTTGAGTCCCTCACAGAAAATCATTATTGTATCATATAGAACGTTACTACTACTACTACTACTACTACTACTACTACTACTAGCTAAGTTACACCCTAGTTGGAAAAACAAGATGCTATAAGCCCAAGGGCTCCAGTAGAGAAAAATTTCCCAGTGAGGAAAAGAAATAAGGAAATGAACTGCAAGAGAAGTAATGAACAATTAGAATAAGATATTTTAATAAGAGAATCACATTAGAATAAAATATTTCAAGAAGAGTAACAACATTGAAATGAAACATTTAAGAACAGTAACAACATTAAAATAGATATTTCATGTATAGAATATAAAATCTTGAAAAGCACTAAAGGAAGAAATATTAGATAGAATAGTGTGCCTGCGTGTACCTTCAAGCAAGATAACTCTACTATTCAGGGATTGATTGGTTTATATGATATCGTATTTCATAACTCTCCAAAAGATAAATAGATCTATTGCTCATAAAAGTACTGATTGAACCATTGTAATAGATTTTGTATAAATAGTGGCAAGATTAAAGTAATGTTTAATAACGTCGCAATATATCAGGTATGAGATATTTCATTCTATTAAGGATTAACAAAATGTGGCTTTCCTATGAAATGGTTTGACTGAATTCAAATTTAATGGAGTAATTTGTCAATATGAATGCCAATCATTCTTTTTACTCTTTACAATTCAATTTCAATAGATTTGTCAATATTTTTAAGATAATTCTTTTACATTATTTTGTATGTTTATTCATTTGGCATTGCCATTATATTTATCCTCCGTTAACGAGTCGGTTGATGGAAATCATTCAAATATTTGTGAGTAAAGTTGATTGGATGTGTATGTCAGAAGCTCCCTTGCCTTTCATTGGAAGACAATAGGGTTTGATCCCAAAATATGTTAGAAATTTATATTCGTTCACACACACACACACACACACACACTATATATATATATATATATATATATATATATAAAATGCCCAAGATTTCTCAAATTTAGACAAAACGTAATTTAATATGTAAGATATTTTGATGTTTTTGCTTCGATTTTGTCCTCATTAATTATTTGAGTGATCCTTGCTGCTGCACTTACACCAGGTGCGTGATTGTGTGATCCACAAATTTTTACAGATTTTTTCACGTAAACGCTTCCCATTTGAAAGTTTGGTAACTACTCTACCTATGCAGTTATGCGATTGGCACTTCTCTACAGTGGTAACGTGTTTGCCTAGCATTCGTATGGCGGCAGATCGATCCCCGCCCGGTACCATGAGTTGAAGCTGTTTACTGGGGAGGCCACTGCTGGGGTTAGGCTTGCCCGACTGACGTTCTGGTGAGCATCTATTCTGATGAAACTGGAACTGAAACCAAACACCTTTAAGCTTTAAGGATGAGAATACGTATATTGGTTTGTGTATATGCTGTAAAGCATCTTTCCAATTGGCGTAAAAAATAAAAGCATAAAAAGTAAGTGGGTGAAATCTTTGCCTCTCCCTTTCGACGGGAACATTTGTAGTTTTCTTTATTAAAGGAAAGAAATGCAAAGAAAAATAATTGACTTTTTCATTGATTGAAGTGTATATGAAAGGTTTGAGAAGTCCGTATTTTCAGTCATTTCTTGTTAATTGTTTTTCTATTGCTTTCATGTTTCTAACTTAATAACATTTACAATGTTTCCCCAAAAGGATTATTGCAACCAATGTTTTTTTTTTCTTACAATAGTATCTTTCCTTATTAAGCTGGCTTAACCACCATATTATACAGGGTGTCCCACAAGTCTCCATACATAAACCATTTGTATATGTACAATATGCTATATACTGTATAACTGCCATTAAGTATTTGTCTTAATTGCATGGCCTTATGATGTTTGGCTTAATTGCTTGGCCTAATGATGTTTGGCTTTATTGCCTGGCTTAATGATGTTTGGCTTGATAGCCTTTACTAATGAAGTTTGGCTTAATTGCCTTGCCTGATAATGCCTAGATGAATTGCCAAATATTATTTCTCCCTTGTATGGAGACTAATGAGACACTCAGTAGTTTACTTGGGTGATGTAGCTCCCCCTCCCCCTTTACCTAAGCCATTCTCGTCAAGGCCCCCTCCCCCCTCAAAACGTTTCCTCTTTGGTAGGTGAAACAGTTTAGCTGTTCAAATAGTTTTGATTATGGGAGACTTCCAGCTTTCCAAGGTCACTATGATCGACACAGCGTTAAAATTATGGTCACATCATTTATAATTTCGAAGTACATTTAAATAATGTACTACGCGCTGTATATATATATATATATATATATATATATATATATATATATATATATATATATATATATTTATATATATATAGTGTTTTTATGTGTAAAATAAACTGGCCCTTATCTAGATGAAGCGTTAATTAAAATTAAGAAAAAATTTTATCATGTATTCAATTTTTTTCTGTCAAAATGAAACTATTATGGAACAGTTTAATGATCAAAAACAAGTATTTCGTTAACAAACATTTTGGAAGTATTTTTCTACAATATAAAATCTTTTGAAAACATAATATTCACATTTGACGCCTCGATCATCGGTTCGTGTACTTTTATGGAATGAGAAATAAAAAGTATTACATTTTCACTGGAACTTTTTATGACATTCTCCATAAGAGAAAAGGGGATTTTCCTGCTATGTCGTGATATGACTCGTATATCCAAATCAGTTAATATGGGGTTAATGCTATTACGTAACTATGAAATCGTTCGGTTTATCCTGATAATTTAATTCCTGTAACTCCTATTATCATGAAATTGATATCGTGAATGAAATATTTCCCCAAAATTCACTGTTTGGAAAATATGTATTTAATGATCCCAATTTCAATATGCTGATAAATTTCTCATGCACTCAATTGTAATTCCCATTTAATGTCATTTGCATGCAGGTGGTGCAGGTATCAAGGATGATAGATGTTTTAAGTAGAATGTGGCAATGACTCACTATAGATTATTGAAAAAAAAAATAATAAAAAACATTTCAGTTGCTTATACTTAAAGATTCAAATTAAAAAAGCGGTAAATGTCTGGCAACATTTATTCCAGAATTTTTACCGTTTTAAAAATGGATATATTGACCTAAAGAATTGATATTACGGTCACCAACCCGTAAAAGATAATAACAAGGTAAGGTAAAATTACGGTCGCCTGTATTTTACTGAAATACGGTTGAGAAAAGTATATTTTTACGGAGAATGTCGGATTAAAATTACGGTTTTTTCTAACAGTGTAACATTTGGGTGATAGTTTTAGATTTATAATCAAGGAGATGATTTTCGTGCTATTCACATATTTCTTAGCTACAAATGGATTGAAATGATAGAGTCATATGTTAATATAGTAAATGAGGCAATTGATTGTACTTGAAGTCTTAGAGAAGTTTAAAATTGAAGTTCACTTGCTGCATTGCACTGATATGTTTTGTTACCTCTATCAAACAAACAACATGACGTCATAGAGCATCGTTATAGGGCTTCATTTCGTCTAGTTTGAAGTCTGAATTTTTACTAAAATGCTGAATATCAGAAATTATATGAAAATGCTGAATATCAGAATTTATACTAAAATGCTGAATATCAGAATTTATATGAAAATGCTGAATATCAGAATTTATACTAAAATGCTGAATATCAGAATTAATACTAAAATGCTAAATATCAGAATTATATGAAAATGCTGAATATCAGAATTTATACTAAAATGCTGAATATCAGAATTTATACTAAAATGCTGAATATCAGAATTTATACTAAAATGCTGAATATCAGAATTTATACTAAAATGCTGAATATCAGAATTAATACTAAAATGCTGAATATCAGAATTTATACTAAAATGCTGAATATCAGAATTTATATGAAAATGCTGAATATCAAAATTTATACTAAAATGCTGAATATCAGAATTAATACTAAAATGCTAAATATCAGAATTTATATGAAAATGCTGAATATCAGAATTTATACTAAAATGCTGAATATCAGAATTTATACTAAAATGCTAAATATCAATTAATACTAAAATGCTGAATATCAGAATTTATACTAAAATGCTGAATATCAGAATTTATACTAAAATGCTGAATATCAGAATTTATATGAAAATGCTGAATATCAAAATTTTTATTAAAATGCTGAATATCAGAATTTATATGAAAATGCTGAATATCAGAATTTATATGAAAATGCTGAATATCAGAATTTATATGAAAAAGTTGAATATCAGAATTTATACGAAAATGCTGAATATCAGAATTTATATGAAAATGCTGAATATCAGAATCTATACTAAAATGCTGAATATCAGAATTTATACTAAAATGCTGAATATCAGAATTAATACTAAAATGCTGAATATCAGAATTTATACTAAAATGCTGAATATCAGAATTCATATGAAAATGCTGAATGTCAGAATTTATACTAAAATGCTGAATATCAGAATTAATACTAAAATGATAAATATCAGAATTTATATGAAAATGCTGAATATCAGAATTTATACTAAAATTCTGAATATCAGAATTTATACTAAAATGCTGAATATCAGAAATAATATTAAAATGCTGAATATCAGAATTAATATTAAAATGCTGAATATCAGAATTTATACTAAAATGCTGAATATCAGAATTTATATGAAAATGCTGAATATCAGAATTTATACTAAAATGCTGAATATCAGAATTAATACTAAAATGCTAAATATCAGAATTTATATGAAAATGCTGAATATCAGAATTTATACTAAAATGCTGAATATCAGAATTTATACTAAAATGCTAAATATCAGAATTAATACTGAAATGCTGAATATCAGAATTTATACTAAAATGCTGAATATCAGAATCTATACTAAAATACTGAATATCAGAATTTATATGAAAATGCTGAATATCAGAATTTATATTAAAATGCTGAATATCAGCATTTATACTAAATGCTGAATATCAAAATTTATATGAAAATGCTGAATATCAGAATTTATATGAAAATGCTGAATATCAGAATTTATACTAAAATGCTAAATATCAGAATTAATATTAAAATACTGAATATCAGAATTTATACTAAAATGCTGAATATCAGAATTTATATGAAAATGCTGAATATCAGAATTTATACTAAAATGCTGAATATCAGAATTTAAACTAAAATGCTGAATATCAGAATTTATATGAAAATGCTGAATATCAGAATTTATACTAAAATGCTGAATATCAGAATTTAAACTAAAATGCTGAATATCAAAATTTATATGAAAATGCTGAATATCAGAATTTATACTAAAATGCTGAATATCAGAATTTAAACTAAAAAGCTGAATATCAGAATTTATATGAAAATGCTGAATATCAGAATTTATACTAAAATGCTGAATATCAGAATTTAAACTAAAAAGCTGAATATCAGAATTTATATGAAAATGCTGCATATCAGATAAGGAAGTGAATTTGAAATAATGATTTACTCTAAAAGTTGATTCAGGGTATATTTTTTTTTTTTTTTATATTTAGTTATTCACATTTGATGTATGACTAAATTTCAAATGTTTACTAAATTCTGTGTTATTATTTAGTAATTAAACGAGTGAATTTCCTTTAAAGTTTCAAAACAAATGGTTAACTTTCTTGTTTGCAAAGACCCTTCAGAATGTGCACATCCGGTTAAAATTGTTTCATACGAGTAAATTTTCTTTTATTAGTTTGTCATCCATAACATTTTTGCAGTAAAATAATCTAACTTGATTATGAAGTTTTCAGTAACGTAGTGCAACTCTTAAAATAGATTTCCCTTACTATGACAGGCAATATCTAAATGCTTTTAGGAATAACTAACGCAATTAAAAACCGCATTTCGCCGTTCTGTGGAAATTGAATCATTTTTATTATTAACATGCAAAAGAAATACTATATTAAATATTATTGATATGGAAATGGATACACAAATTCAAAGAAATAGTATTGCATTTGATAACTAGCAAAACGAGGAAAGATAGTTCTCGTAAAAAAAAGAAAAAAAAAAAGGCAGGAAAAGGGTCTTCACAACCACATGCTTATTTTTTTCAGTGTTCAACTGACGGATGTGAGGTAATGAAAAATAAATGGGTTCGGGGGAATATAATTTTCTTGAATAAAAGCTATTGGGACCATTATTTTTTTTTTTATTATTTTTTTTTTCAGGTTCATAGACGACAGATAATTGAAATTTAAGAATGGATTATTTTGAAAATATCTAACTTATGCCTCCCATATGAAGATATAGGTTATCGACAATGAGCTAATATTTTAAAAGAAAAATTATGTATAAAATCAGACTCATCCTATATCTATCTTTCTATAGCATATATATATATATATATATATATATATATATATATATATATATATATATATATATATATTATATACATATGTATATGTGTGTATATATATGAAATATATATATGTATATATATAGATATACAGTATATATATATATATATATATATATATATATATATATATATATATATGTGTGTGTGTGTGTGTGTATATAAAATATGTATATGTATATAGATGTACAGTATATATATATATATATATATATATATATACCTGTATGTGTGTATATATGTATATGTATGTGTGTATATACTGTTATATATATATATATATATATATATATATATATATATATATATATATATATATATATATATATATAAAGATAGAAATAGCCCGTTGATGTAAAATTCACTCTCCCTCGGCAATAATTTACACTCCTATGTAATTAATGTATACGTAAAATTAATAAGGAAATATACTATACGATTCAAATGAATTTCCCTCTCTCATGATAGTTGAACTCAATAAGTCAACTGTTGTCTACTTGTCAACTATGAAATGCAAGCGTTTGAATCCTAGGAAGTTTTGTGCACTTGAACAATTGGGTGTAAATTCTTTGCAAAGTCTTTTGATTTTGTCTTTGATTGGCTATTGGAAATTTAGTTTTTGAAAGTACAGAGAGAGAGAGAGTCATTGTAATATTCTTAATTAACTGTTTGTGTGGTTTTCCGTGTTAAAGTCTTCCAGCTAATGTTATCAATTTAAGATTTTTTAATTATCTTAATTGTTCAAGAATATGCTTTATTACTTGAGTGATACAAACGAATTTGGTCTCTAATTGCAACTCAAAGATCTGTCAAGGTTCACAACATAGAAAGTAGTATGATTTAAGTAAGGATTTATGACAGAAGCTAATTAGGATATTATGATAATAAAAACTAAATAATATTTAATAATTGTTGTTCTGTCACATATATTTTGTCTGGATGCCAGGAAACTCAAAGTCAATCAGTCAATCCCCCTAAACAACATTATTACTCGGTAAACAACTCCAAAGAGATCGCACTGATCCTTGCGAATAAATACGTCAGGGGAAAAAAAATTAAGATTTCTCGAGTCGATTGAAAGAGTTGTGGCAAGGTGAGCCGTTAGGTACTAACAGATAGGCGTGGTGAATGCAAGTGAAGTTTATTCAACATATAACGAGCTTACATACAAATAGTTGAGTGCAACAATGTCACCACAAGAATTCAAAGAATATGAAACATGCGATAACAAGCTTAAACAGGTTTTTCTATTACCAGTGCGGGAGAGAGCGAGAGAAAAAGACAATAGCATTACAGAGTAGAATCTAAGTGCACCCTATTACCAACTATGATGATTTTAATAACGACTTGTCATTTAGAATGACGTCATCACGTTCCCTCTTTTCTCCCATTAGAGCATCATGCAACGCTGCCTTCCAGGAAGGAACTCATTCTGGAACTTATTTCTCGCTGTGAAGTTTACGCAAAAGGAAGAAAATGTTTTACCATTTACATTTTGTGTTGAATCCTGTAGTTAGATGAAGAATAGTGAATGGAACGACGGCATTATGATTTCAGTGGTAATTAGAGGGAGATTTATGTTTTCCCCCAAATATAAACATATTATTTCTTTAAGTAAGGTCTCCGTAAGTGAACAAATGCATGAGTTAAACAAGAATGTCGCTTTAATTGTGCTACGTAGCGTATTGCTGTTTTTAAAAGTCTTCACAAGCAATATGGAATAATTGGGGAAATTATATATTTGAAGAAGATGGAGTGAGGTAATTGAAATAGAAATTAAGAAAGCAAATTTAAAAGGCAAACAGAGAGTAGGGGAAGAACAATTACAAAAATTGCTTGAAGTAATTACAAGACAAATACATCTTTACTTTCTTTCATGATAAAAGATGTATTTGATAAGTTGCAGATGTTTATTGAGACCGAGAAGAAATAAGTAATTATCGTTATAATGCTATTATCATCACAATGGTTGTTAAATGAATTGGCATTTTTGTACTGGATAGATCGAAGAAATGGGTCATTTATTTCAGTCCAAAATCACCATAATAAAATTAAAATGATTCATATTATCTATTATAACGCTGCCCATAAAATGAGATTCATGTCTAATGAAGATCTATAAATCTCACTATTACAATTATCTGTTTATAAAACTCGGGAATGTAAATTACTAAACGCTGATCCAGAACTAAACGAGCAGGAGGACTCTCTCTCTCTCTCTCTCTCTCTCTCTCTCTCTCTCTCTCTCTCTCTCTCTCTATATATATATATATATATATATATATATATATATATGTTTGTATAAATAATTGTATACAGTATATGTATATTGTGTGTGTATTCATGTATGTATCATTAGAAATACATACATGCAATTATTACACTCGAGCATACTTTTACTTTTCTGAGCATGTTATATCATTATGTCTTGATGGAATATAATTAAGAAAATTTCACTTTGTCGTAAAACCTCTGATGTTCATGTATAATACTACATTATTCATTGACAGCTCACAAAATATTCCATATCCCACGTAGTAATTTAATATCTATTAAAGGTTTAAAGGTCGATCATGAATGACAGAGCAACGGAGAGTGACATTGCCCTATCAAGCAGGACAATACCCTAGAGACTGACCATATATACCATCTAATCAGCGCCCAAGACCCCCCTAAATCCAAACTTGGACAAGGGAGGGGCAGGCAATGGCTGCTTGTGACTCAGCAGATAGACCTATAGACACACCCCCCCCCCCTTCCCCATTCTTAGTTCACAAAGATGGTGAGGTTGCAGCCGTAGAATAAATTATACATCATTCATGCTCCCTTCCAACAAGGAAACGTCATTGAAATCAAGAGTATACCGTTAATCAGGCAGCCATGTTGAAAATATTAAAGTAATATTATGTACAGCCTTGTTTATGGTCTGTGGAGTGAATGGTCACTTCAAACTTTATCTATTCTGTTATAAACGGAAAGCAATTCGTTATTTCTAGAAATCGATTCATAATCGTATTCATTCATAAACCTTATTCTTGATGATAGTTTCAGCCCAGGCCGAGTATATTCTAAAGAACATTTTTACATTTAAGATATATTATATTAACATACCCTTTCTAAGCGTGGATACATTAACGTACACAAAGCTGTACTAAGTCAGTGGCACCCATACTAGTTTGGTTTGCTGTGAGCGATCAGGCAAAAGTCTCCCACCATCACCAATCCGCAGTGGCGAGTGTGGTGATGAAAATGGCCAAACTTCAGACATGACTAAGGACATGTCTGAGGCCTCTGTCCTGTAGTGAACCGGAAACGACTGCATTTTTTTCACGTTGTTGTTGTTGTGACATGACTAAGGACATGCTGAGCCCTTTGTCCCACAGTGGACTAGAAATAACTACATTTGTTGTTTTTGTTGTACATTAACATAAGAGAGAGAGAGAGAGAGAGAGAGAGAGAGAGAGAGAGAGAGAGAGAGAGAGAGAGATAGAGAGAGAGAGAGAGAGACCGGTTCATTGAGCGATGAATTGTTTTATATCAACCAGTACTCTTAACGAAAAAGGTCAATAGGTCATCAACGGGGGAGAGAGAGAGAGAGAGAGAGAGAGAGAGAGAGAGAGAGAGAGAGAGAGAGAACTGCAGCTATTTCCAAACGTAACAATAAAAATGTTGCGCTTTCCGAAATGTTTGTGAATTCAGACGGGTGGAATAATGAAGTGTGCTGATCTTTCATGCGACGAAGCAAATAACTCTTACAATGTTTTCGTAAAATCTATTGATGTCGAATGCTTGATTGACGGCCAGTTAAGTTTAATTGATTGATTTTTATTAACCAGTTACGAAAGCTTGGTGTAGGCGGTATTTTTTTCAATTTTATTGTTGTCTGGTTTTATGTTATTCCTTTCTACACTTCTGAAAGCAGAGTTTTCTGTAAATAAAGTACTGTTACGAAAGCAGTTTCGGCCTTTTGTCTTTTTTAATGTACTATCATCGACATCACAATTGAGCTTCTTCATTTGGCGATGTGTGTTTTGTTTGCTGAACCTTATAAATCCTAGACATGTTGCAACACCGATTTGAAATGCCGTATAGCACTGGCTTAACTTTATCAATTATCGAGGCATATGCAAACTATTAATGTAAGTATATATTTATGTTTGCTGGTCACTTTTTTTTTCACTGATGTTTACGTTTATACTATATTATGTGCAAGGCCAATACAAAGAGATCAGACGGACAGGGTTGTGATGGCCTGGTGATTTGCGAGACTAAGGTTCGAGTCCCACTCAGACATGTTAGTGCCTTTGGTCGCTGCAACCTCACCATTCTTGTGAGCTAAGGATGGGGGGGGTGTCTGGTGTAACCTATAGGTCTACCTGTTGAGTCATCAGCAGCCATTGCCTGGCCTTCCTTGGTCCTACCTTGGGTGGAGAGTAGGCTTAGGCTCTGATCATGTGCATATATGGTCAGCCTGTAGGGCATTGTCCTGCTTGATAGGGCAATGTCACTGTCCCTTGCCTTTGCCATTTATGAGTGGCCTTTAAAACCTTTAAACTGTCACCTTCCTCCTCTCTGAGATTGACGTCACGCAGTCCTCAAATGGTAATTCTCTGGTGGGCCGTGGCATTGTATATTAAGGCGTTATTGTTATCTACCTTTGAGTAAACCTCGTTTTTGACGACATGATCTGCTAATTCCGTTTTCAGAAAATTCCCAGAATGGGCAAACAATTTTTTTTTATAAAATAATATTACTGTTGACTTAGTACAACAGCCTGAATTAACTAGCAAGTATTGAAAGAAACACGGTTGTAGTTGTAACTTTTATTAATGGAAATAATTTCAACACACTTGAATACAACATTATATAACCTTCATTTATTTTACAACAGTCCCTTGATTGAAGGTCTTAAAATCTGTGAAGTATTGACACACATCTAAATATTTAACTTCTACTTTTTTCTTGCATCTCCCCGATAATTTTCAATTTTTGTCTTTCTCTTCATTTCAATAGCAGTATTTAAGTGCTTTAATCTGAAATATATAGAGGCCTTTGCAAATAATTCAATAATGTCTTCAGGGACCTTGCAAATCAGCAAATAGAGTTTGCCTTCTAAAAATGATGAGGTTTGAATTGTGGTGAAGACTTCTCGTTAGACAATTAATTTTGAAGAAAATTTCACTAATGGCATATACAGCTCACCTCTGTTTACCATCCCAATCCAGAGATTCATTTGCATTTCTGCACTCTTTCATCTTTTTTTTCTAGTTGTGGACTTTTTGTAGAAAACGTTTTTGACAATATAACACCTATATATTTAAGAACTTCATTTTCAATTACATTGGCAGCGGGTTTTTTCTTTTTTTCTTTTATATTCAAAATCTGAGAGTTTATATCCTCTGAGAGACATTCAAAATGTAAATGTTTAAACAATAAGCTGGTCAAGTATATTTCTACTCTCTTCCGCTGTCTTGGGTTAGAGTAGTCTTGCTTGAGGGTACACTCGGGCATAATATTCTATCTTATTTTTCTTCCTCTTGTTTTGTTAAAGTTTTTATAGTTTTTCTAGGAGATATTTATTTCAATGTTGTTGCTCTTCTAAAAAATATTTAATTTTTCTTTGTTTTCTTACCTCACTGAGCTATTTTCCCGGTTGGAGCCCCTGGGCTTAAAACATCCTGATTTCAAACTAGGGTTGTAGCTTAGCCAGTAATAATAATAATAATAATAATAATAATAATAATAATAATAAGAACATGTTTGAATTAATTCTGTCGAACCAGTCATTTATAATTGAGATTGAATCAGAGGTAGCTTGATAGGTATTAGATTTCAATAGACCTTTATTTCCCAAATACCTTTAAGCACTTGCACAAGATGACTATAATAATTGCGCAACTTGCATGACACGTTCCCTGTGCTGTCCATTAACAAATAGATGGAGTTTATTTAAAATAATAATAATAATAATAATAATGATAATAATAATAATAATAATAACTAATGTTCTTTTTAAGTAATATTCTCGAAAACTTTGATTTGTAATGAGTGTAGTAAGTGTACATAAGTATACAAACCAAAGGTGATAAGTTAAACACACACACACACCTCTCTCTCTCTCTCTCTCTCTCTCTCTCTCTCTCTCTCTCTCTCTCTCTCTCTTAGAGAGAGAGAGAGAGAGAGAGAGAGAGATAAAATTAATATAGAATTAAATTTCATAAATTTCATCACAAGTATTACTAGCTTATCTTCCTTTGCGTTTCCAACAAACATATCATATTTCTCCCAATTAAAAATCCCTTAGAGACGAATAAAGGGAGAATTCCATTTCCCACCTGTCACGTGACTTCTGCCTTTATCATGATCTTATCCGAAACTTATCACAAAGGTCATGTTGCTACATAACATGTATTTCTACAAACAAAAATTCGGGAGTCTCCTTGCCTTCTCACTTCGACATGTTGCATACGATGAATTTCCCATCAAGGGCAAGAGTCCGGGTCTATTCTGAAAATAGCAATGGCCAAGGCACGTGTTGATCTCTCTGCCTTGTTCAACTGCGTTTTCTCTTTAACAAAGGCATTCCATCGGCTTTACTTGCCAGGTGAATCTTGTACTCCAGATCATCTCAACGTTGAGTTGGAATAGCGCTGAATTATTGCAATTTTTAGCTATTGCATCCGGTCGAAATAAGTTCAGTGGAATTTACTTTGGTTCTTAGGCCGTAACTTTAAAATACCCATATTGATTTCGATTTTTTATTTCACGGTTTACTGCTTATTATAACCAAACTGTGGAATACACACATCCAACGTTAAATCATAAGGAAATTCTGTAAATACCCTCTTAGTATTATTTGCTACAATATTCAAATATAACACCCAATGTATTTTTAACTGCAAAGCTAACAGAGAAAAGTTCAATGAAATATGTGTGAAATAATGTAATTAAGCCAACGCCTGGAGAAATAGAAAAAAAATCTCTTATCCATTCAAGAATATTTTCCACTTCCATTAGAACATCACATCAGTTCCGTGTGGCTAAATAGAGACCAGTACATAAAGCGATGAAAAAAAAGATCCATTGTTAAAAACTACACTAAATATTTAATTTGGAGCGGGTCAGAATATTAATCTCCAAAAACATCCTCTTCCATTGCAAATGTCATCTTTTATAAGTATTTTTAAGGGACTGCTAAAAAACGAGAGTCTCTGCCTTCATTAAGTTATGCAAATCTGAAACCAACCATTATATCTAAAATATATTTAGTTAAAATGTCATAAGATATCCTTTTTCAATAGCCTTTCTTAATTAAATAATCCTTAAACGAGATGTCAAGGAAACTATTTTTGTAAATTATTTAGGAAGTGATTTTCCGATTGTTAAATTGTCAAGGCCGAAGATCCTAACTATGAAGAAATATTCTCTGTTCTGCTTTAGAACGGCTCTCTCGCTTAGACCTCATGTTCTTTCTGGATCTTATATCATAACTCAGTTAACAATGAAGAAGAAGAACGATAACTTTAGGAGAGAGAAAATTATGTCTGCCGAAATAATTACAATGAAATAGGTAAGATGTTGTGAATCAATAGGGTTTATATGCCGGCAATAATGATAGCATTATTAAAGGTTTTAAAAGCCACTCATGAATGGCAGAGGCAAGGGACAGTGACAATGTCCTATCAAGTAGGACAATGCCCTAGAGACTGATCCATAAATACTTATGATCAGCGCTCAAGTTCCCTCTCCACCCAAGCTTGGACCAAGGAGGGCCAGGCAATGGCTGCAGTAGATAGACCTATAGGCTCCCCTAAACCCCCATACATAGCCCACAAGGATGATGAGGTTGCTGCGACCAAAGGAACTAACGAGTTTGAGAGGGACTTGAACCCCAGTCTGGTGATCACCAGTCAGGAACATTACCAAATCGGCCACCACGTTTACAATTAAGCAAAGAGACGAAGGAGGAAAATTATTAGATAATTAACCAATTAACTAATTGACGCCTCGAGCGCCGTGTGACGCAAAGGTCCTCCTCCAGATTCCTCCAGCCTGCTGTGTGTTACTCCGTCAGGCAAATCACCCTGCCACCGACAACCCCCCCCCCCCCCCTCCCTATTATCCAGAACCGCTTCTTCGCTGTTCTCAACCAAATAAATCTTGCATCTTAGTTTTTAAGATATATTCTTTATTAATTATCTGGATTACCATAACACTTGGAAATAATTAACAGCTGCATAGGACAGAAACATAGTTTTTTCTTAAAAAAAAAAAAAAAAAAAAAAAAAAAAAAAAACCTGTATAAGGTTTTGTAATGATTATCAATAATTTTTTTTTATTTTTTTTACGGACCAAGGTAATCTGTTTTACCTCTTTTAGTTATAATGTTTTTCTTTGGCAATGGTATGTGTATATTTAACATTGAATACAATAAAACAATAGAGGTAAAATATAATGAGTTATTTAGTTAAATGGTAATCGAAGAACTTGGGAAAATAAAGGTGCAGTATACGTACACATAGAATCAAAAGAACGCAGACACCCGGGGGGAAATCTTTCGTCAGATGTCTCTTGTGTTCCCATGACAAAACACAAAAAGTGTTGCTCTTCTTACTACTACTGTGAAATGGGCGGAACCCTCTCCACCCTTAACGAATCGAAGACAGCAAATGGGTGTTTTTGCTGGTGAAAGCATTAAAATTTTACAAATCGAGTTGCCATATTTCATTCTGTTTTATCATTTGACGTTTCGAATATCCTATGCAAATACTGATTACACACATACACACATGTGTATATATATATATATATATATATATATATATATATATATATATATATGCATATATATATGCTTATATACATATATATATATATATATATATATATATATATATATATATATATATATATATATATATATACATATATATATCTATATCTATATCTATATCTATATATATATATATATATATATATATATATATATATATATATATATGTGTGTGTGTGTGTGTGTGTGTGTGTGTGGTTGTGTATCATGAATCTGCAAAATCATTTGGAAATTATTGGAGTATCGCAGCTAAACAATTCCTTCCGTTAACAATTACGTTAGATTATTTCGACATTAGTCTTGTTCAAGTCACCGGTGAAAGAAAAAGTACTTTCAGATATGGTTCAATGTAAGATAATAATAAAAAAAAATACCATACATGAGTTATGCCTGCCTAAATGACATTCAGAGAGAGAGAGAGAGAGAGAGAGAGAGAGAGAGATATTCGGCCTGAATACATAATTTTTAATATATTTGTAGTACATTGGTCAAAATTCGCCCGTAACTTTTTGGGTTAGGTTGGTGACAAACAAATAAGCAGAGGTGAAAACATGTCCTCCGTGGCGGAAGTAATAATAATAATAATAATAATAATAATAATAATAATAATAATAATTGTACCAAAACGTAAATTTTGAGAGTTCTGACGAGGTGAATATTGGCCGGCGCACTGAGCCCTTTTATAATTTGGAATTACAAGATATTTCTTTGCATTATTAAATGTAATTAGTTTTTCTTACATTCTAAATTCCTGAAATTTATCCATTTATTTAAATCTACCGAAATCTTACAACCCTTCCAGAAACAACATTATTACTTCCTATTACTTCCATTTTTGCCTGTTTGTCTTTCAACTATTCCAACTCTTAGAGAGATAAAGATTCACTTCACGAACATCATGACGCTAGAGAATGGAACTTGTAATGTTTTCAAGATGATATTTATTCTGAAATTGAGATTTATGTAAGTGTGGGGATATAAACTCGATACTATATATATATATATATATATATATATATATATATATATATATATATATGATAAATTTTGCCAGCAAGAAGAGGGAGCCCCGCCCTGCCAGCAGTAAGAGGGGAGCCCTGCCCTGCCGGCAGTAAGGGGGGAGCCCCGCCCTGCCAGCAGTAGGGGGGAGCCCCGCCCTGCTAGCGGGAAGGGGGAGCCCCGCCCTGCTAGCGGGAAGGGGGAGCCCCGCCCTGACAGGAGAAAGGGGGGAGCCCCGCCTGCCAGCGGGAAGGGGAGAGCCCCACCCTTCCAGCGGGGGAGCCCTGCCCTGCCCTGCTAGCGGGAAGGGTGGAGCCCCGCCCGGCCTGGGGGAAGGGGGGAGCACCGGCCTGCCAGCGGGAAGGTGGGAGCCTCACCCTGCCAGGGAGAAGGGTGGAGCCCCGCCCTGCCAGCGGGAAAGGGGTAGCCCCACCCTGCCCTGGGGAAGGGGAAGCCCCTCCCTGTCAGCGGGAAGGGAGGGGCCCCGCCCTGCCAGCGGGAAGGGGGGAAGCCCCTCCCTGCCAGCGGGAAGGGAGGGGCCCCGCCCTGCCAGCGGGAAGGGGGGAACCCCGCCCTGCCAGCGGGAAGGAGGGAGCCCCGCCCTGCCAGCAGGATAGGGGGGAGCCCCGCCCTGCCAGCGGGAAGGGGGGAACCCCGCCCTGGCAGCGCGAAGGGGTAAGCCTCGCCCTGCCAGCGGGAAGGGAGGAGCACCGCCCTGCCAGCGGGAAGGGGGTAGCCCCGCCCTGCCAGCTGGAATGGGGGAGCCCCGCCCTGCCAGGGGGAAGGGAGGAGCACCGCCCTGCCAGCGGGAAGGGGGGAGCCCCATCCTGCCAGCGGGAAGGGGAAGCCCCGCCCTGCCAGCGGAAAGGGGGAATCCCCGCCCTGCCAGCGGGAAGGGGGGAGCCCCGCCCTGCCAGCGGGAAGGGGGGAGCCCCGCCCTGCCAGCGGAAAGGGGGGAGCCCCGCCCTGCCAGCGGGAAGGGGGAAGCCTCGCCCTGCCAGCGGGAAGGGGGGAGCCCCGCCCTGCCAGCGGGAAGGGGGAGACCCTCCGGGCTAGCAGGAGGGGGGCCAGCCCTGCCCAGCCAACAATAGAGAGTTCCTGCATCTAGCTTATTTTTAAAAAAATCAGAAAGGCAGTTATGAAAAGTATTACAAGAATCTTGAAGACTTCTTCTTTCCCTCCATGAGGAAGAAGAAGTCTTCAAGATTCTTGTTTTGAAGACTTCTTTATTCTAAGAAGAAAGGGATCAACAACAAGTTGAATCAGGAAGGCAGTCATGAAAAGCAGAACAAGAATCTTGAAGACTTCTTCTTTCTCTCCATGAGGAATAAGAAGTCTTCAAGATAATTGTTTTGAAGACTTCTTCCTCATGGAGAGAAAGAAGAAGTCTTCAATATTCTTGTTTTGAAGACTCCTTTCTTCTAAGAAGAAAGGGATCAACGACAAGTGGAATCAGGAAGGCACTCATGAAAAGCTAAACAAGAATCTTGAAGACTTCTTCTTTCCCTCCATGAGGAAGAAGAAGTCTTCAAGATTCTTGTTTTGAAGACTACTTCTTCCTCATGTAGAGAAAGAAGACGTCTTCAAGATTCTTGTTTTGAAGACTGCTTTCTTCTAAGAAGAAAGGGATCAACGACAAGTGGAATCACGAAGGCAGTCATGAAAAGCAAAACAAGAATCTTGAAGACTTCTTCTCTCTCTCCATGAGAAAGAAGAAGTCTTCAAGATTCTTGATTTGAAGACTTCTTCCTCATCGAGAGAAAGAAGAAGTCATCAAGATTCTTGTTTTGAAGACTTCTTTCTTCTAAGACGAAAGGGATCAACGACAAGTGGAATCAGGAAGGCAGTTATGAAAAGCAAAATAAGAATCTTGAAGACTAATAACTGATTTATTTGAAAGGATTCCGACAGAAAATACAGGAAGAGAAGGGAGACAGGAAGGAGAACGGGAGAGAAGAAATAATGTATCCAAAAAGGAGAACTACTTATTATTTGTTGATCAGTTTACGATTGTGCGGATTTGAAATGAATAAGTATAGCCCATAACGTTGAAGATCCAAAAATAAACATTGTGCAGAATAAGGTGGAAACTACACAGAAGTAAAGAATATTGATGGACCAAATCCGAAATAGTCTCAAAATTCTCCCAACTCGTTGTTCGATTCCAATTTGTTTTTCTTCATCAATAGGAAAGTTGAATGCTTTCCTATCAGAGCTCCAAAAGAGTCTTGGTGTGTCTGTTAGGAGAAACAGGGAATACCGGTGCATTTCAAAATCAGATTCAGATTGTCATTCGTCTTGGGCAGGATTGTTAGAAAAGATAAAGAGATGGTTTTAATCGTTTTATTGATCAACCCAAATTTGCAAGATTTTATCACCGACTTGCCTCTGAGGCCATGAAAAAGGAAACAAGATTTGGGTGATGCAGAAAATGCTTTGGTGAAAGTTAAGAGAAAGCTAAAATTCTTCAATCTGAAGTAATTTCTTTTCCTCTAAAAGGAAGAACTTCTAAGGAGAGACACTCCAATTGGACGTCTCTCTGTTAGCACGTGCTTATAAGAAAAATAATTATCTAGGACCGACGAAGGTACGGGTTTGGGATCGGAGATTTTTGGTTTACTGCGCCCCGGATATGAACTTCGGGCTCCAGCTTCGGTCGTCATTTTGTGTCAGACTCATTATCATCTGTCTGTCATCAATGTTCGTGTCATCCAACACAAGTAACAGCTTTTAAAAGATACAACCAGCGCTCCGTTCCCCTTACAGGCTGCCAGCACAATGGGCCGTGGTCCGCCTTGCATATAGGCAGGTCAATCTAAGTCATCATCATCAGGAGAGGCAATTTGAGACACGAGACCTCTTACGGTCATTATAAAAAGGATATTTTAATTGCGAAGGGATCG